>NW_027552080.1:0-47950 GCF_045843805.1 Urocitellus parryii | reverse complement strand
ACTTTCATTGAAAGGGGTTGCCAAGCTTCCAAAAAACAAGAGTTTCCTGAAATCTCAGCAAACTTTTTTTCACCCAATCTTGATGATACTTCCATTTAATGATCAGTACACAAATCCCACTAGGCTCACCAAATTTCGTTCTTCTAGGTTAAACCGTTCCTTTGCAGTAACCGTTTTCATGTTTAGGTTTCACTCTGATTTCTCCTATATGGATACATGTAGTTGGAACTCTAAATCAAACACGGTTTGTGCTAGCTCTTTGAAACTTGGCACAATAATGTAGTTCCAAGTTCTATGGCGATGGTTTGTGTCCTATGGAAGTAGCCCCAAGCAGAGACTGACGAGAATCACTTTCATTGAAAGGTGTTGCCAAGCTTCCCAAAAACTACGAGTTTCCTGAAATGCTCAGCAAACATTTTTTCACCCAATCTTGATGATACTTGCAGGTAATGATCAGTACACCAGTTCCATTTGGCTCACCACATTTCGTTCTTCTAGGTTAAACCGTTCCTTTGCAGTAACCGTTTTCATGTTTAGGTTTCACTCTGTTTTCTCCTATATGGATACATGTAGTTGGAACTCGAAATCAAACACGGTTTGTGCTAGCTCTTTGAAACTTGGCACAATAATGTAGTTCCAAGTTCTATGGCTATGGTTTGTGTCCTATGGAATTAGCCCCAAGCAGAGACTGACGAGAATCACTTTCATTGAATGGGGTTGCCAAGCTTCCAAAAAACTACGAGTTTCCTGAAATCTCAACAAACATTTTTTCACCCAATCTTGATGATACTCCCATTTAATGATCAGTACACCAATCCCACTAGGCTCACCAAACCTCGTTCTTCTAGGTTAAACCGTTCCTTTGCAGTAACCGTTTACATGTTTAGGTTTCACTCTGTTTTCTCATATATGGATACATGTATTTGGAACGCTAAATCAAACGTGGTTTGTGCTAGCTCTTTGAATCTTGGCACCATAATGTAGTTCCAAGTTCTATGGCTGTGGTTTGTGTCCTATGGAAGTAGCCCAAAGCAGAGACTGACGAGAATCCCTTTCATTGAAAGGGGTTGCCAAGCTTCCAAAAAACTACGAGTTTCCTGAAATCTCAGCAATCATTTTTTCACCCAATCTTGATGATACTTCCACTTAATGATCAGTACACCAGTTCCATTTGGCTCACCACATTTCGTTCTTCTAGGTTAAACCGTTCCTTTGCAGTAACCGTTTTCATGTTTAGGTTTCACTCTGTTTTCTCCTAAATGGATACATTTAGTTGGAACGCTAAATCAAACATGGTTTGTGCTAGCTCTTTGAAACTTGGCACCATAATGTAGTTCCAAGTTCTATGGCTATGATTTGTGTCCTATGGAAGTAGCCCCAAGCAGAGACTGACGAGAATCACTTTCATTGAAAGGGGTTGCCAAGCTTCCAAAAAACAAGAGTTTCCTGAAATCTCAGCAAACTTTTTTTCACCCAATCTTGATGATACTTCCATTTAATGATCAGTACACAAATCCCACTAGGCTCACCAAATTTCGTTATTCTAGGTTAAACCGTTCCTTTGCAGTAACCGTTTTCATGTTTAGGTTTCACTCTGATTTCTCCTATATGGATACATGTAGTTGGAACTCTAAATCAAACACGGTTTGTGCTAGCTCTTTGAAACTTGGCACAATAATGTAGTTCCAAGTTCTATGGCGATGGTTTGTGTCCTATGGAAGTAGCCCCAAGCAGAGACTGACGAGAATCACTTTCATTGAAAGGGTTTGCCAAGCTTCCCAAAAACTACGAGTTTCCTGAATGCTCAGCAAACATTTTTTCACCCAATCTTGATGATACTTGCAGGTAATGATCAGTACACCAGTCCCACTTGGCACACCAAATTTCATTCTTATAGGTTAAACCGTTCCTTTGCAGTAACCGTTTTCATGTTTAGGTTTCACTGTGTTTTCTCCTATATGGATACATGTTGTTGGAACTCTAAATCAAACACGGTTTGTGCTAGCTCTTTGAAACTTGGCACAATAATGTAGTTCCAAGTTCTATGGCTATGGTTTGTGTCCTATGGAAGTAGCCCCAAGCAGAGACTGATGAGAATCACTTTCATTGAAAGGGGTTGCCAAGCTACCAAAACCTACGAGTTTCCTGAAATCTCAGCAAACATTTTTTCACCCAATCTTGATGATACTTCCATGTAATGATCAGTACACCAGTCACACTTGGCTCACCGAATTTCGATCTTCTAGGTTAAACCGTTCCTTTGCAGTAAGTGTTTTCATGTTTAGGTTTCACTCTGTTTTCTCTTATATGGATACATGTAGTTGGAAATCTAAATCAAACACGGTTTGTGCTAGCTCTTTGAAACTTGTCACAATAATGTAGTTCCAAGTTCTATGGCTATGGTTTGTCTCCTATGGAAGTAGCCCCAAGCAGAGACTGACGAGAATCACTTTCATTGAAAGGGGTTGCCAAGCTTCCAAAAAACTACGAGTTTCCTGAAATCTCAGCAAATATATTTTCACCCAAACTTGATGATACTTCCACTTAATGATCAGTACACCAGTCCCACTTGGCACACCAAATTTCGTTCTTATAGGTTAAACCGTTCCTTTGCAGTAACCGTTTTCATGTTTAGGTTTCACTCTGATTTCTCCAATATGGATACATGTAGTTGGAAATGTAAATCAAACACGGTTTGTTCTACATCTTTGAAACGTGGCACAATAATGTAGTTCCAAGTTCTATGGCTATGGTTTGTATCCTATGGAAGTAGCCCCAAGCAGAGACTGACGAGAATCCCTTTCATTGAAAGGGGTTGCCAAGCTTCCAAAAAACTACGAGTTTCCTGAAATCTCAGCAATCATTTTTTCACCCAATCTTGATGATACTTCCACTTAATGATCAGTACACCAGTTCCATTTGGCTCACCACATTTCGTTCTTCTAGGTTAAACCGTTCCTTTGCAGTAACCGTTTTCATGTTTAGGTTTCACTCTGTTTTCTCCTATATGGATACATGTAGTTGGAACTCGAAATCAAACACGGTTTGTGCTAGCTCTTTGAAACTTGGCACAATAATGTAGTTCCAAGTTCTATGGCTATGGTTTGTGTCCTATGGAATTAGCCCCAAGCAGAGACTGACGAGAATCACTTTCATTGAATGGGGTTGCCAAGCTTCCAAAAAACTACGAGTTTCCTGAAATCTCAACAAACATTTTTTCACCCAATCTTGATGATACTTCCATTTAATGATCAGTACACCAATCCCACTAGGCTCACCAAACTTCGTTCTTCTAGGTTAAACCGTTCCTTTGCAGTAACCGTTTACATGTTTAGGTTTCACTCTGTTTTCTCCTAAATGGATACATGTAGTTGGAACGCTAAATCAAACATGGTTTGTGCTAGCTCTTTGAAACTTGGCACCATAATGTAGTTCCAAGTTCTATGGCTATGATTTGTGTCCTATGGAAGTAGCCCCAAGCAGAGACTGAAGAGAATCACTTTCATTGAAAGGGGTTGCCAAGCTTCCAAAAAACAAGAGTTTCCTGAAATCTCAGCAAACTTTTTTTCACCCAATCTTGATGATACTTCCATTTAATGATCAGTACACAAATCCCACTAGGCTCACCAAATTTCGTTCTTCTAGGTTAAACCGTTCCTTTGCAGTAACCGTTTTCATGTTTAGGTTTCACTCTGATTTCTCCTATATGGATACATGTAGTTGGAACTCTAAATCAAACACGGTTTGTGCTAGCTCTTTGAAACTTGGCACAATAATGTAGTTCCAAGTTCTATGGCGATGGTTTGTGTCCTATGGAAGTAGCCCCAAGCAGAGACTGACGAGAATCACTTTCATTGAAAGGGTTTGCCAAGCTTCCCAAAAACTACGAGTTTCCTGAATGCTCAGCAAACATTTTTTCACCCAATCTTGATGATACTTGCAGGTAATGATCAGTACACCAGTCCCACTTGGCACACCAAATTTCATTCTTATAGGTTAAACCGTTCCTTTGCAGTAACCGTTTTCATGTTTAGGTTTCACTGTGTTTTCTCCTATATGGATACATGTTGTTGGAACTCTAAATCAAACACGGTTTGTGCTAGCTCTTTGAAACTTGGCACAATAATGTAGTTCCAAGTTCTATGGCTATGGTTTGTGTCCTATGGAAGTAGCCCCAAGCAGAGACTGATGAGAATCACTTTCATTGAAAGGGGTTGCCAAGCTACCAAAACCTACGAGTTTCCTGAAATCTCAGCAAACATTTTTTCACCCAATCTTGATGATACTTCCATGTAATGATCAGTACACCAGTCACACTTGGCTCACCGAATTTCGATCTTCTAGGTTAAACCGTTCCTTTGCAGTAAGTGTTTTCATGTTTAGGTTTCACTCTGTTTTCTCTTATATGGATACATGTAGTTGGAAATCTAAATCAAACACGGTTTGTGCTAGCTCTTTGAAACTTGTCACAATAATGTAGTTCCAAGTTCTATGGCTATGGTTTGTCTCCTATGGAAGTAGCCCCAAGCAGAGACTGACGAGAATCACTTTCATTGAAAGGGTTTGCCAAGCTTCCAAAAAACTACGAGTTTCCTGAAATCTCAGCAAATATATTTTCACCCAAACTTGATGATACTTCCACTTAATGATCAGTACACCAGTCCCACTTGGCACACCAAATTTCGTTCTTATAGGTTAAACCGTTCCTTTGCAGTAACCGTTTTCATGTTTAGGTTTCACTCTGATTTCTCCAATATGGATACATGTAGTTGGAAATGTAAATCAAACACGGTTTGTTCTACATCTTTGAAACGTGGCACAATAATGTAGTTCCAAGTTCTATGGCTATGGTTTGTATCCTATGGAAGTAGCCCCAAGCAGAGACTGACGAGAATCCCTTTCATTGAAAGGGGTTGCCAAGCTTCCAAAAAACTACGAGTTTCCTGAAATCTCAGCAATCATTTTTTCACCCAATCTTGATGATACTTCCACTTAATGATCAGTACACCAGTCCCATTTGGCTCACCACATTTCGTTCTTCTAGGTTAAACCGTTCCTTTGCAGTAACCGTTTTCATGTTTAGGTTTCACTCTGTTTTCTCCTATATGGATACATGTAGTTGGAACTCGAAATCAAACACGGTTTGTGCTAGCTCTTTGAAACTTGGCACAATAATGTAGTTCCAAGTTCTATGGCTATGGTTTGTGTCCTATGGAATTAGCCCCAAGCAGAGACTGACGAGAATCACTTTCATTGAATGGGGTTGCCAAGCTTCCAAAAAACTACGAGTTTCCTGAAATCTCAACAAACATTTTTTCACCCAATCTTGATGATACTTCCATTTAATGATCAGTACACCAATCCCACTAGGCTCACCAAACTTCGTTCTTCTAGGTTAAACCGTTCCTTTGCAGTAACCGTTTACATGTTTAGGTTTCACTCTGTTTTCTCCTATATGGATACATGTAGTTGGAACGCTAAATCAAACATGGTTTGTGCTAGCTCTTTGAAACTTGGCACCATAATGTAGTTCCAAGTTCTATGGCTATGATTTGTGTCCTATGGAAGTAGCCCCAAGCAGAGACTGACGAGAATCACTTTCATTGAAAGGGGTTGCCAAGCTTCCCAAAAACTACGAGTTTCCTGAATGCTCAGCAAACATTTTTTCACCCAATCTTGATGATACTTGCAGGTAATGATCAGTACACCAGTCCCACTTGGCACACCAAATTTCATTCTTATAGGTTAAACCGTTCCTTTGCAGTAACCGTTTTCATGTTTAGGTTTCACTGTGTTTTCTCCTATATGGATACATGTTGTTGGAACTCTAAATCAAACACGGTTTGTGCTAGCTCTTTGAAACTTGGCACCATAATGTAGTTCCAAGTTCTATGGCTATGGTTTGTGTCCTATGGAAGTAGCCCCAAGCAGAGACTGATGAGAATCACTTTCATTGAAAGGGGTTGCCAAGCTACCAAAACCTACGAGTTTCCTGAAATCTCAGCAAACATTTTTTCACCCAATTTTGATGATACTTCCATGTACTGATCAGTACACCAATCCCACTTGGCTCACCAAATTTCGTTCTTCTAGGTTAAACCTTTGCTTTGCAGTAACCGTTCTCATGTTTAGGTTTCACTCTGATTTCTCCAATATGGATACATGTAGTTGGAAATGTAAATCAAACACGGTTTGTGCTAGCTCTTTGAAACTAGGCACAATAATGTAGTTCCAAGTTCTATGGCTATGGTTTGTGTCCTATGGAATTAGCCCCAAGCAGAGACTGACGAGAATCACTTTCATTGAATGGGGTTGCCAAGCTTCCAAAAAACTACGAGTTTCCTGAAATCTCAACAAACATTTTTTCACCCAATCTTGATGATACTTCCATTTAATGATCAGTACACCAATCCCACTAGGCTCACCAAACTTCGTTCTTCTAGGTTAAACCGTTCCTTTGCAGTAACCGTTTACATGTTTAGGTTTCACTCTGTTTTCTCCTATATGGATACATGTAGTTGGAACGCTAAATCAAACATGGTTTGTGCTAGCTCTTTGAAACTTGGCACCATAATGTAGTTCCAAGTTCTATGGCTATGATTTGTGTCCTATGGAAGTAGCCCCAAGCAGAGACTGACGAGAATCACTTTCATTGAAAGGGGTTGCCAAGCTTCCAAAAAACTACGAGTTTCCTGAAATCTCAGCAAACTTTTTTTCACCCAATCTTGATGATACTTCCATTTAATGATCAGTACACAAATCCCACTAGGCTCACCAAATTTCGTTCTTCTAGGTTAAACCGTTCCTTTGCAGTAACCGTTTTCATGTTTAGGTTTCACTCTGATTTCTCCTATATGGATACATGTAGTTGGAACTCTAAATCAAACACGGTTTGTGCTAGCTCTTTGAAACTTGGCACAATAATGTAGTTCCAAGTTCTATGGCGATGGTTTGTGTCCTATGGAAGTAGCCCCAAGCAGAGACTGACGAGAATCACTTTCATTGAAAGGGTTTGCCAAGCTTCCCAAAAACTACGAGTTTCCTGAATGCTCAGCAAACATTTTTTCACCCAATCTTGATGATACTTGCAGGTAATGATCAGTACACCAGTCCCACTTGGCACACCAAATTTCATTCTTATAGGTTAAACCGTTCCTTTGCAGTAACCGTTTTCATGTTTAGGTTTCACTGTGTTTTCTCCTATATGGATACATGTTGTTGGAACTCTAAATCAAACACGGTTTGTGCTAGCTCTTTGAAACTTGGCACCATAATGTAGTTCCAAGTTCTATGGCTATGGTTTGTGTCCTATGGAAGTAGCCCCAAGCAGAGACTGATGAGAATCACTTTCATTGAAAGCGGTTGCCAAGCTACCAAAACCTACGAGTTTCCTGAAATCTCAGCAAACATTTTTTCACCCAATTTTGATGATACTTCCATTTAATGATCAGTACACCAATCCCACTTGGCTCACCAAATTTCGTTCTTCTAGGTTAAACCTTTGCTTTGCAGTAACCGTTCTCATGTTTAGGTTTCACTCTGATTTCTCCAATATGGATACATGTAGTTGGAAATGTAAATCAAACACGGTTTGTGCTAGCTCTTTGAAACTTGGCACAATAATGTAGTTCCAAGTTCTATGGCTATGGTTTGTGTCCTATGGAATTAGCCCCAAGCAGAGACTGACGAGAATCACTTTCATTGAAAGGGGTTGCCAAGCTTCCAAAAAACTACGAGTTTCCTGAAATCTCAACAAACATTTTTTCACCCAATCTTGATGATACTTCCATTTAATGATCAGTACACCAATCCCACTAGGCTCACCAAACTTCATTCTTCTAGGTTAAACCGTTCCTTTGCAGTAACCGTTTACATGTTTAGGTTTCACTCTGTTTTCTCCTATACGGATACATGTAGTTGGAACTCTAAATCAAACACGGTTTGTGCTAGCTCGTTGAAACTTGGCACAATAATGTAGTTCCATGTTCTATCGCGATGGTTTGTGTCCTATGGAAGTAGCCCCAAGCAGAGACTGACGAGAATCAATTTCATTGAAAGGGGTTGCCAAGCTTCCAAAAAACTACGAGTTTCCTGAAATCTCAGCAAACGTTTTTTCACCCAATCTTGATGATACTTCCATTTAATGATCAGTACACAAATCCCACTAGGCTCACCAAATTTCGTTCTTCTAGGTTAAACCGTTCCTTTGCAGTAACCGTTTTCATGTTTAGGTTTCACTCTGATTTCTCCTATATGGATACATGTAGTTGGAACTCTAAATCAAACACGGTTTGTGCTAGCTCTTTGAAACTTGGCACAATAATGTAGTTCCAAGTTCTATGGCGATGGTTTGTGTCCTATGGAAGTAGCCCCAAGCAGAGACTGACGAGAATCACTTTCATTGAAAGGGTTTGCCAAGCTTCCCAAAAACTACGAGTTTCCTGAATACTCAGCAAACATTTTTTCACCCAATCTTGATGATACTTGCAGGTAATGATCAGTACACCAGTCCCACTTGGCACACCAAATTTCATTCTTATAGGTTAAACCGTTCCTTTGCAGTAACCGTTTTCATGTTTAGGTTTCACTGTGTTTTCTCCTATATGGATACATGTAGTTGGAAATGTAAATCAAACACGGTTTGTGCTAGCTCTTTGAAACTTGGCACAATAATGTAGTTCCAAGTTCTATGGCTATGGTTTGTGTCCTATGGAATTAGCCCCAAGCAGAGACTGACGAGAATCACTTTCATTGAAAGGGGTTGCCAAGCTTCCAAAAAACTACGAGTTTCCTGAAATCTCAACAAACATTTTTTCACCCAATCTTGATGATACTTCCATTTAATGATCAGTACACCAATCCCATTAGGCTCACCAAACTTCGTTCTTCTAGGTTAAACCGTTCCTTTGCAGTAACCGTTTACATGTTTAGGTTTCACTCTGTTTTCTCCTATATGGATACATGTAGTTGGAACGCTAAATCAAACATGGTTTGTGCTAGCTCTTTGAAACTTGGCACCATAATGTAGTTCCAAGTTCTATGGCTATGATTTGTGTCCTATGGAAGTAGCCCCAAGCAGAGACTGACGAGAATCACTTTCATTGAAAGGGGTTGCCAAGCTTCCAAAAAACTACGAGTTTCCTGAAATCTCAGCAAACTTTTTTTCACCCAATCTTGATGATACTTCCATTTAATGATCAGTACACAAATCCCACTAGGCTCACCAAATTTCGTTCTTCTAGGTTAAACCGTTCCTTTGCAGTAACCGTTTTCATGTTTAGGTTTCACTCTGATTTCTCCTATATGGATACATGTAGTTGGAACTCTAAATCAAACACGGTTTGTGCTAGCTCTTTGAAACTTGGCACAATAATGTAGTTCCAAGTTCTATGGCGATGGTTTGTTTCCTATGGAAGTAGCCCCAAGCAGAGACTGACGAGAATCACTTTCATTGAAAGGGTTTGCCAAGCTTCCCAAAAACTACGAGTTTCCTGAATGCTCAGCAAACATTTTTTCACCCAATCTTGATGATACTTGCAGGTAATGATCAGTACACCAGTCCCACTTGGCTCCCCAAATTTCATTCTTATAGGTTAAACCGTTCCTTTGCAGTAACCGTTTTCATGTTTAGGTTTCACTCTGATTTCTCCTATATGGATACATGGAGTTGGAAATGTAAATCAAACACGGTTTGTGCTACCTCTTTGAAACGTGGCACAATAATGTAGTTCCAAGTTCTATGGCTATGGTTTGTGTCCTATGGAAGTAGCCCCAAGCAGAGGACTGACGAGAATCCCTTTCATTGAAAGGGGTTGCCAAGCTTCCAAAAAACTACGAGTTTCCTGAAATCTCAGCAATCATTTTTTCACCCAATCTTGATGATACTTCCACTTAATGATCAGTACACCAGTCCCATTTGGCTCACCACATTTCGTTCTTCTAGGTTAAACCGTTCCTTTGCAGTAACCGTTTTCATGTTTAGGTTTCACTCTGTTTTCTCGTATATGGATACATGTAGTTGGAACTCTAAATCAAACACGGTTTGTGCTAGCTCTTGAAACTTGGCACAATAATGTAGTTCCAAGTTCTATGGCTATGGTTTGTGTCCTATGGAATTAGCCCCAAGCAGAGACTGACGAGAATCACTTTCATTGAAAGGGGTTGCCAAGCTTCCAAAAAACTACGAGTTTCCTGAAATCTCAACAAACATTTTTTCACCCAATCTTGATGATACTTCCATTTAATGATCAGTACACCATTCCCACTAGGCTCACCAAACTTCGTTCTTCTAGGTTAAACCGTTCCTTTGCAGTAACTTTTTACATGTTTAGGTTTCACTCTGTTTTCTCCTATATGGATACATGTAGTTGGAACGCTAAATCAAACATGGATTGTGCTAGCTCTTTGAAACTTGGCACCATAATGTAGTTCCAAGTTCTATGGCTATGGTTTGTGTCCTATGGAAGTAGCCCCAAGCAGAGACTGACGAGAATCACTTTCATTGAAAGGGGTTGCCAAGCTTCCAAAAACTACGAGTTTCCTGAAATCTCAGCAAACTTTTTTTCACCCAATCTTGATGATACTTCCATTTAATGATCAGTACACCAATCCCACTAGGCTCACCAAATTTCGTTCTTCTAGGTTAAACCATTCCTTTGCAGTAACCGTTTTCATGTTTAGGTTTCACTCTGATTTCTCCTATATGGATACATGTAGTTGGAAATCTAAATCAAACACGGTTTGTGCTAGCTCTTGAAACTTGGCACAATAATGTAGTTCCAAGTTCTATGGCTATGGTTTGTGTCCTATGGAAGTAGCCCCAAGCAGAGACTGACGAGAATCACTTTCATTGAAAGGGGTTGCCAAGCTTCCCAAAAACTACGAGTTTCCTGAATGCTCAGCAAACATTTTTTCACCCAATCTTGATGATACTTGCAGGTAATGATCAGTACACTAGTCCCACTTGGCTCCCCAAATTTCGTTATTCTAGGTTAAACCGTTCCTTTGCAGTAACCGTTTTCATGTTTAGGTTTCACTCTGTTTTCTCCTATATGGATACATGGAGTTGGAACTCTAAATCAAACACGGTTTGTGCTACCTCTTTGAAACTTTGCACAATAATGTAGTTCCAAGTTCTATGATTATGGTTTGTGTTGTATGGAAGTAGCCCCAAGCAGAGACTGACGAGAATCACTTTCATTGAAAGGGGTTCCCAAGCTTCCAAAAAACTACGAGTTTCCTGAAATCTCAGCAAACATTTTTTCACCCAATCTTGATGATACTTGCACGTAAGGATCAGGACACCAGTCCCACTTGGCTGACCAAATTTCGTTCTTCTAGGTTAAACCGTTCCTTTGCAGTAACCTTTTTCATGTTTAGGTTTCACTCTGTTTTCTCCTATATGGATACATGTAGTTGGAACTCTAAATCAAACACGGTTTGTGCTACCTCTTTGAAACTTGGCACAATAATGTAGTTCCAAGTTCTATGGCTATGGTTTGTGTCCTATGGAAGTAGCCCCAAGCAGAGACTGATGAGAATCACTTTCATTGAAAGGGGTTGCCAAGCTACCAAAACCTACGAGTTTCCTGAAATCTCAGCAAACATTTTTTCACCCAATCTTGATGATACTTGCAGGTAATGATCAGTACACCAGTCACACTTGGCTGACTGAATTTCGATCTTCTAGGTTAAACCGTTCCTTTGCAGTAACCGTTTTCATGTTTAGGTTTCACTCTGTTTTCTCCTATATGGATACATGGAGTTGGAACTCTAAATCAAACACGGTTTGTGCTACCTCTTTGAAACTGTGCACAATAATGTAGTTCCAAGGTTCTATGATTATGGTTTGTGTTCTATGGAAGTAGCCCCAAGCAGAGACTGACGAGAATCACTTTCATTGAAAGGGGTTGCCAAGCTTCCAAAAAACTACGAGTTTCCTGAAATCTCAGCAAACATTTTTTCACCCAATCTTGATGATACTTACAGGTAAGGATCAGGACACCAGTCCCACTTGGCTGACCAAATTTCGTTCTTCTAGGTTAAGCCGTTCCTTTGCAGTAACCTTTTTCATGTTTAGGTTTCACTCTGTTTTCTCCTATATGGATACATGTAGTTGGAACTCTAAATCAAACACGGTTTTTGCTAGCTCTTTGAAACTTGGCACAATAATGTAGTTCCAAGTTCTATGGCTATGGTTTGTGTCCTATGGAAGTAGCCCCAAGCAGAGACTGATGAGAATCACTTTCATTGAAAGGGGTTGCCAAGCTACCAAAACCTACGAGTTTCCTGAAATCTCAGCAAACATTTTTTCACCCAATCTTGATGATACTTGCAGGTAATGATCAGTACACCAGTCACACTTGGCTCACTGAATTTCGATCTTCTAGTTTAAACCGTTCCTTTGCAGTAACCGTTTTCATGTTTAGGTTTCACTCTGTTTTCTCCTATACGGATACATGTAGTTGGAACTCTAAATCAAACACGGTTTGTGCTAGCTCGTTGAAACTTGGCACAATAATGTAGTTCCATGTTCTATCGCGATGGTTTGTGTCCTATGGAAGTATCCCCAAGCAGAGACTGACGAGAATCACTTTCATTGAAAGGGTTGCCAAGCTTCCAAAAAACTCCGAGTTTCCTGAAATCTCAACAAATATTTTTTCACCCAATCTTGATGATACTTCCATTTAATGATCAGTACACCAATCCCACTAGGCTCACCAAACTTCGTTCTTCTAGGTTAAACCGTTCCTTTGCAGTAACCGTTTACATGTTTAGGTTTCACTCTGTTTTCTCCTATATGGATACATGTAGTTGGAATGCTAAATCAAACATGGTTTGTGCTAGCTCTTTGAAACTTGGCACCATAATGTAGTTCCAAGTTCTATGGCTATGGTTTGTGTCCTATGGAAGTAGCCCCAAGCAGAGACTGACGAGAATCACTTTCATTGAAAGGGGTTGCCAAGCTTCCAAAAAACTACGAGTTTCCTGAAATCTCAGCAAACTTTTTTTCACCCAATCTTGATGATACTTCCATTTAATGATCAGTACACAAATCCCACTAGGCTCACCAAATTTCGTTCTTCTAGGTTAAACCGTTCCTTTGCAGTAACCGTTTTCATGTTTAGGTTTCACTCTGATTTCTCCTATATGGATACATGTAGTTGGAACTCTAAATCAAACACGGTTTGTGCTAGATCTTTGAAACTTGGCACAATAATGTAGTTCCAAGTTCTATGGCGATGGTTTGTGTCCTATGGAAGTAGCCCCAAGCAGAGACTGACGAGAATCACTTTCATTGAAAGGGTTTGCCAAGCTTCCCAAAAACTACGAGATTCCTGAATTCTCAGCAAACATTTTTTCACCCAATCTTGATGGTACTTGCAGGTAATGATCAGTACACTAGTCCCACTTGGTTCCCCAAATTTCGTTATTCTAGGTTAAACCGTTCCTTTGCAGTAACCGTTTTCATGTTTAGGTTTCACTCTGTTTTCTCCTATATGGATACATGGAGTTGGAACTCTAAATCAAACACGGTTTGTGCTACCTCTTTGAAACTTGGCACAATAATGTAGTTCCAAGTTCTATGATTATGGTTTGTGTTGTATGGAAGTAGCCCCAAGCAGAGACTGACGAGAATCACTTTCATTGAAAGGGGTTCCCAAGCTTCCAAAAAACTACGAGTTTCCTGAAATCTCAGCAAACATTTTTTCACCCAATCTTGATGATACTTGCACGTAAGGATCAGGACACCAGTCCCACTTGGCTGACCAAATTTCGTTCTTCTAGGTTAAACCGTTCCTTTGCAGTAACCTTTTTCATGTTTAGGTTTCACTCTGTTTTCTCCTATATGGATACATGTAGTTGGAACTCTAAATCAAACACGGTTTGTGCTACCTCTTTGAAACTTGGCACAATAATGTAGTTCCAAGTTCTATGGCTATGGTTTGTGTCCTATGGAAGTAGCCCCAAGCAGAGACTGATGAGAATCACTTTCATTGAAAGGGGTTGCCAAGCTACCAAAACCTACGAGTTTCCGGAAATCTCAGCAAACATTTTTCACCCAATCTTGATGATACTTGCAGGTAATGATCAGTACACCAGTCACACTTGGCTGACTGAATTTCGATCTTCTAGGTTAAACCGTTCCTTTGCAGTAACCGTTTTCATGTTTAGGTTTCACTCTGTTTTCTCCTATATGGATACATGGAGTTGGAACTCTAAATCAAACACGGTTTGTGCTACCTCTTTGAAACTGTGCACAATAATGTAGTTCCAAGTTCTATGATTATGGTTTGTGTTCTATGGAAGTAGCCCCAAGCAGAGACTGACGAGAATCACTTTCATTGAAAGGGGTTGCCAAGCTTCCAAAAAACTACGAGTTTCCTGAAATCTCAGCAAACATTTTTTCACCCAATCTTGATGATACTTACAGGTAAGGATCAGGACACCAGTCCCACTTGGCTGACCAAATTTCGTTCTTCTAGGTTAAGCCGTTCCTTTGCAGTAACCTTTTTCATGTTTAGGTTTCACTCTGTTTTCTCCTATATGGATACATGTAGTTGGAACTCTAAATCAAACACGGTTTTTGCTAGCTCTTTGAAACTTGGCACAATAATGTAGTTCCAAGTTCTATGGCTATGGTTTGTGTCCTATGGAAGTAGCCCCAAGCAGAGACTGATGAGAATCACTTTCATTGAAAGGGGTTGCCAAGCTACCAAAACCTACGAGTTTCCTGAAATCTCAGCAAACATTTTTTCACCCAATCTTGATGATACTTGCAGGTAATGATCAGTACACCAGTCACACTTGGCTCACTGAATTTCGATCTTCTAGTTTAAACCGTTCCTTTGCAGTAACCGTTTTCATGTTTAGGTTTCACTCTGTTTTCTCCTATACGGATACATGTAGTTGGAACTCTAAATCAAACACGGTTTGTGCTAGCTCGTTGAAACTTGGCACAATAATGTAGTTCCATGTTCTATCGCGATGGTTTGTGTCCTATGGAAGTATCCCCAAGCAGAGACTGACGAGAATCACTTTCATTGAAAGGGGTTGCCAAGCTTCCAAAAAACTCCGAGTTTCCTGAAATCTCAACAAACATTTTTTCACCCAATCTTGATGATACTTCCATTTAATGATCAGTACACCAATCCCACTAGGCTCACCAAACTTCGTTCTTCTAGGTTAAACCGTTCCTTTGCAGTAACCGTTTACATGTTTAGGTTTCACTCTGTTTTCTCCTATATGGATACATGTAGTTGGAACGCTAAATCAAACATGGTTTGTGCTAGCTCTTTGAAACTTGGCACCATAATGTAGTTCCAAGTTCTATGGCTATGGTTTGTGTCCTATGGAAGTAGCCCCAAGCAGAGACTGACGAGAATCACTTTCATTGAAAGGGGTTGCCAAGCTTCCAAAAAACTACGAGTTTCCTGAAATCTCAGCAAACTTTTTTTCACCCAATCTTGATGATACTTCCATTTAATGATCAGTACACAAATCCCACTAGGCTCACCAAATTTCGTTCTTCTAGGTTAAACCGTTCCTTTGCAGTAACCGTTTTCATGTTTAGGTTTCACTCTGATTTCTCCTATATGGATACATGTAGTTGGAACTCTAAATCAAACACGGTTTGTGCTAGATCTTTGAAACTTGGCACAATAATGTAGTTCCAAGTTCTATGGCGATGGTTTGTGTCCTATGGAAGTAGCCCCAAGCAGAGACTGACGAGAATCACTTTCATTGAAAGGGTTTGCCAAGCTTCCCAAAAACTACGAGATTCCTGAATTCTCAGCAAACATTTTTTCACCCAATCTTGATGGTACTTGCAGGTAATGATCAGTACACTAGTCCCACTTGGCTCCCCAAATTTCGTTATTCTAGGTTAAACCGTTCCTTTGCAGTAACTGTTTTCATGTTTAGGTTTCACTCTGTTTTCTCCTATATGGATACATGGAGTTGGAACTCTAAATCAAACACGGTTTGTGCTACCTCTTTGAAACTTGGCACAATAATGTAGTTCCAAGTTCTATGATTATGGTTTGTGTTGTATGGAAGTAGCCCCAAGCAGAGACTGACGAGAATCACTTTCATTGAAAGGGGTTCCCAAGCTTCCAAAAAACTACGAGTTTCCTGAAATCTCAGCAAACATTTTTTCACCCAATCTTGATGATACTTGCAGGTAAGGATCAGGACACCAGTCCCACTTGGCTGACCAAATTTCGTTCTTCTAGGTTAAACCGTTCCTTTGCAGTAACCTTTTTCATGTTTAGGTTTCACTCTGTTTTCTCCTATATGGATACATGTAGTTGGAACTCTAAATCAAACACGGTTTTTTGCTAGCTCTTTGAAACTTGGCACAATAATGTAGTTCCAAGTTCTATGGCTATGGTTTGTGTCCTATGGAAGTAGCCCCAAGCAGAGACTGATGAGAATCACTTTCATTGAAAGGGGTTGCCAAGCTACCAAAACCTACGAGTTTCCTGAAATCTCAGCAAACATTTTTTCACCCAATCTTGATGATACTTGCAGGTAATGATCAGTACACCAGTCACACTTGGCTGACTGAATTTCGATCTTCTAGGTTAAACCGTTCCTTTGCAGTAACCGTTTTCATGTTTAGGTTTCACTCTGTTTTCTCCTATATGGATACATGTAGTTGGAACTCTAAATCAAACACGGTTTGTGCTAGCTCTTTGAAACTTGGCACAGTAATGTAGTTCCAAGTTCTATCACGATGGTTTGTGTCCTATGGAAGTAGCCCCAAGCAGAGACTGATGAGAATCACTTTCATTGAAAGGGGTTGCCAAGCTACCAAAACCTACGAGTTTCCTGAAATCTCAGCAAACATTTTTTCACCCAATCTTGATGATACTTGCAGGTAATGATCAGTACACAAGTCACACTTGGCTGACTGAATTTCGATCTTCTAGGTTAAACCGTTCCTTTGCAGTAACCGTTTTCATGTTTAGGTTTCACTCTGTTTTCTCCTATATGGATACATGGAGTTGGAACTCTAAATCAAACACGGTTTGTGCTACCTCTTTGAAACTTTGCACAATAATGTAGTTCCAAGTTCTATGATTATGGTTTGTGTTCTATGGAAGTAGCCCCAAGCAGAGACTGACGAGAATCACTTTCATTGAAAGGGGTTGCCAAGCTTCCAAAAAACTACGAGTTTCCTGAAATCTCAGCAAACATTTTTTCACCCAATCTTGATGATACTTGCAGGTAAGGATCAGGACACCAGTCCAACTTGGCTGACCAAATTTCGTTCTTCTAGGTTAAACCGTTCCTTTGCAGTAACCTTTTTCATGTTTAGGTTTCACTCTGTTTTCTCCTATATGGATACATGTAGTTGGAACTCTAAATCAAACACGGTTTTTGCTAGCTCTTTGAAACTTGGCACAATAATGTAGTTCCAAGTTCAATGGCTATGGTTTGTGTCCTATGGAAGTAGCCCCAAGCAGAGACTGATGAGAATCACTTTCATTGAAAGGGGTTGCCAAGCTACCAAAACCTACGAGTTTCCTGAAATCTCAGCAAACATTTTTTCACCCAATCTTGATGATACTTGCAGGTAATGATCAGTACACCAGTCACACTTGGCTCACTGAATTTCGATCTTCTAGTTTAAACCGTTCCTTTGCAGTAACCGTTTTCATGTTTAGGTTTCACTCTGTTTTCTCCTATATGGATACATGTAGTTGGAACTCTAAATCAAACACGGTTTGTGCTAGCTCGTTGAAACTTGGCACAATAATGTAGTTCCATGTTCTATCGCGATGGTTTGTGTCCTATGGAAGTATCCCCAAGCAGAAACTGACGAGAATCACTTTCATTGAAAGGGGTTGCCAAGCTTCCAAAAAACTCCGAGTTTCCTGAAATCTCAACAAATATTTTTTCACCCAATCTTGATGATACTTCCATTTAATGATCAGTACACGAATCCCACTAGGCTCACCAAACTTCGTTCTTCTAGGTTAAACCGTTCCTTTGCAGTAACCGTTTACATGTTTAGGTTTCACTCTGTTTTCTCCTATATGGATACATGTAGTTGGAACGCTAAATCAAACATGGTTTGTGCTAGCTCTTTGAAACTTGGCACCATAATGTAGTTCCAAGTTCTATGGCTATGGTTTTTGTCCTATGGAAGTAGCCCCAAGCAGAGACTGACGAGAATCACTTTCATTGAAAGGGGTTGCCAAGCTTCCAAAAAACTACGAGTTTCCTGAAATCTCAGCAAACTTTTTTTCACCCAATCTTGATGATACTTCCATTTAATGATCAGTACACAAATCCCACTAGGCTCACCAAATTTCGTTCTTCTAGGTTAAACCGTTCCTTTGCAGTAACCGTTTTCATGTTTAGGTTTCACTCTGATTTCTCCTATATGGATACATGTAGTTGGAACTCTAAATCAAACACGGTTTGTGCTAGATCTTTGAAACTTGGCACAATATTGTAGTTCCAAGTTCTATGGCGATGGTTTGTGTCCTATGGAAGTAGCCCCAAGCAGAGACTGACGAGAATCACTTTCATTGAAATGGTTTGCCAAGCTTCCCAAAAACTACGAGTTTCCTGAATTCTCAGCAAACATTTTTTCACCCAATCTTGATGATACTTGCAGGTAATGATCAATACACTAGTCCCACTTGGCTCCCCAAATTTCGTTATTCTAGGTTAAACCGTTCCTTTGCAGTAACCGTTTTCATGTTTAGGTTTCACTCTGTTTTCTCCTATATGGATACATGGAGTTGGAACTCTAAATCAAACACGGTTTGTGCTACCTCTTTGAAACTTGGCACAATAATGTAGTTCCAAGTTCTATGATTATGGTTTGTGTTGTATGGAAGTAGCCCCAAGCAGAGACTGACGAGAATCACTTTCATTGAAAGGGGTTCCCAAGCTTCCAAAAAACTACGAGTTTCCTGAAATCTCAGCAAACATTTTTTCACCCAATCTTGATGATACTTGCAGGTAAGGATCAGGACACCAGTCCCACTTGGCTGACCAAATTTCGTTCTTCTAGGTTAAACCGTTCCTTTGCAGTAACCTTTTTCATGTTTAGGTTTCACTCTGTTTTCTCCTATATGGATACATGTAGTTGGAACTCTAAATCAAACACGGTTTTTGCTAGCTCTTTGAAACTTGGCACAATAATGTAGTTCCAAGTTCTATGGCTATGGTTTGTGTCCTATGGAAGTAGCCCCAAGCAGAGACTGATGAGAATCACTTTCATTGAAAGGGGTTGCCAAGCTACCAAAACCTACGAGTTTCCTGAAATCTCAGCAAACATTTTTTCACCCAAACTTGATGATACTTGCAGGTAATGATCAGTACACCAGTCACAATTGGCTGACTGAATTTCGATCTTCTAGGTTAAACCGTTCCTTTGCAGTAACCGTTTTCATGTTTAGGTTTCACTCTGTTTTCTCCTATATGGATACATGGAGTTGGAACTCTAAATCAAACACGGTTTGTGCTACCTCTTTGAAACTTTCCACAATAATGTAGTTCCAAGTTCTATGATTATGGTTTGTGTTCTATGGAAGTAGCACCAAGCAGAGACTGACGAGAATCACTTTCATTGAAAGGGGTTGCCAAGCTTCCAAAAAACTACGAGTTTCCTGAAATCTCAACAAACATTTTTTCACCCAATCTTGATGATACTTGCAGGTAAGGATCAGGACACCAGTCCCACTTGGCTGACCATATTTCGTTCTTCTAGTTTAAACCGTTCCTTTGCAGTAACCTTTTTCATGTTTAGGTTTCACTCTGTTTTCTCCTATATGGATACATGTAGTTGGAACTCTAAATCAAACACGGTTTTTGCTAGCTCTTTGAAACTTGGCACAATAATGTAGTTCCAAGTTCTATGGCTATGGTTTGTGTCCTATGGAAGTAGCCCCAAGCAGAGACTGATGAGAATCACTTTCATTGAAAGGGGTTGCCAAGCTACCAAAACCTACGAGTTTCCTGAAATCTCAGCAAACATTTTTTCACCCAATCTTGATGATACTTGCAGGTAATGATCAGTACACCAGTCACACTTGGCTGACTGAATTTCGATCTTCTAGTTTAAACCGTTCCTTTGCAGTAACCGTTTTCATGTTTAGGTTTCACTCTGTTTTCTCCTATACGGATACATGTAGTTGGAACTCTAAATCAAACACGGTTTGTGCTAGCTCGTTGAAACTTGGCACAATAATGTAGTTCCATGTTCTATCGCGATGGTTTGTGTCCTATGGAAGTAGCCCCAAGCAGAGACTGACGAGAATCACTTTCATTGAAAGGGGTTGCCAAGCTTCCAAAAAACTACGAGTTTCCCTAAGTCTCAGCAAACTTTTTTTCACCCAATCTTGATGATACTTCCATTTAATGATCAGTACACAAATCCCACTAGGCTCACCAAATTTCGTACTTCTAGGTTAAACCGTTCCTTTGCAGTAACCGTTTTCATGTTTAGGTTTCACTCTGATTTCTCCTATATGGATACATGGAGTTGGAACTCTAAATCAAACACGGTTTGTGCTAGCTCTTTGAAACTTGGCACAATAATGTAGTTCCAAGTTCTATGGCGATGGTTTGTGTCCTATGGAAGTAGCCCCAAGCAGAGACTGACGAGAATCACTTTCATTGAAAGGGTTTGCCAAGCTTCCCAAAAACTACGAGTTTCCTGAATGATCAGCAAACATTTTTTCACCCAATCTTGATGATACTTCCACTTAATGATCAGTACACCAATCCCATTTCGGTCACCAAATTTCGTTCTTCTAGGTTAAACCGTTCCTTTGCAGTAACCGTTTTCATGTTTAGGTTTCACTCTGTTTTCTCCTATATGGATACATGTAGTTGGAACTCGAAATCAAACACGGTTTGTGCTAGCTCTTTGAAACTTGGCAAAATAATGCAGTTCCAAGTTCCATGGCTATGATTTTTGTCCTATGGAAGTAGCCCCAAGCAGAGACTCACGAGAATCACTTTCATTGAAAGGGGTTGCCAAGCTTCCCAAAAACTACGAGTTTCCTGAATACTCAGCAAACATTTTTTCACCCAATCTTGATGATACTTGCAGGTAATGATCAGTACACTAGTCCCACTTGGCTCCCCAAATTTCGTTATTCTAGGTTAAACCGTTCCTTTGCAGTAACCGTTTTCATGTTTAGGTTTCACTCTGTTTTCTCCTATATGGATACATGGAGTTGGAACTCTAAATCAAACACGGTTTGTGCTACCTCTTTGAAACTTTGCACAATAATGTAGTTCCAAGTTCTATGGCTATGGTTTGTGTTCCATGGAAGTAGCCCCAAGCAGAGACTGACGAGAATCACTTTCATTGAAAGGGGTTGCCAAGCTTCCAACAAACTACGAGTTTCCTGAAATCACAGCAATCATTTTTTCACCCAATCTTGATGATACTTCCATTTAATGATCAGTACACCAATCGCACTTGGCTCTCCAAATTTCGTTCTTCTAGGTTAAACCGTTCCTTTGCAGTAACCGTTTTCATGTTTAGGTTTCACTCTGTTTTCTCCTATATGGATACATGTAGTTGGAACTCTAAATCAAACACTGTTTGTGCCAGCTCTTTGAAACTTGGAACAATAATGTAGTTCCAAGTTCTATGGCTATGGTTTGTGTCCTATGGAAGTAGCCCCAAGCAGAGACTGACGAGAATCACTTTCATTGAAAGGGGTTGCCAAGCTTCCAAAAAACTACGAGTTTCCTGAATTCTCAGCAAACATTTTTTCACCCAACCTTGATGATACTTCCACATAATGATCAGTACACCAATCCCATTTGGATCACCAAATTTCGTTCTTCTAGGTTAAACCGTTCCTTTGCAGTAACCTTTTTCATGTTTAGGTTTCACTCTGTTTTCTCCTATATGGATACATGTAGTTGGAACTCGAAATCAAACACGGTTTGTGCTAGCTCTTTGAAACTTGGCACAATAATGCAGTTCCATGTTCTATGGCTATGATTTTTGTCCTATGGAAGTAGCCCCAAGCAGAGACTGACGAGAATCACTTTCATTGAAAGGGGTTGCCAAGCTTCCAAAAAACTACGAGTTTCCTGAAATCTCAGCAATCATTTTTTCACCCAATCTTGATGATACTTCCATTTAATGATCAGTACACCAATCCCACTAGGCTCACCAAACCTCGTTCTTCTAGGTTAAACCGTTCCTTTGCAGTAACCGTTTACATGTTTAGGTTTCACTCGGTTTTCTCATATATGGATACATGTAGTTGGAACGCTAAATCAAACGTGGTTTGTGCTAGCTCTTTGAATCTTGGCACCATAATGTAGTTCCAAGTTCTATGGCTATGGTTTGTGTCCTATGGAAGTAGCCCCAAGCAGAGACTGACGAGAATCACTTTCATTGAAAGGGGTTGGGAAGCGTCCAAAAAACTACGAGTTTCCTGAAATCTCAGCAAACTTTTTTTCACCCAATCTTGATGATACTTCCATTTAATGATCAGTACACAAATCCCACTAGGCTCACCAAATTTCGTTCTTCTAGGTTAAACCATTCCTTTGCAGTAACCGTTTTCATGTTTAGGTTTCACTCTGATTTCTCCTATATGGATACATGTAGTTGGAACTCTAAATCAAACACGGTTTGTGCTAGCTCTTTGAAACTTGGCACCATAATGTAGTTCCAAGAACTATGGCTATGGTTTGTGTCCTATGGAAGTAGCCCCAAGCAGAGACTGATGAGAATCACTTTCATTGAAAGGGGTTGCCAAGCTACCAAAACCTACGAGTTTCCTGAAATCTCAGCAAACATTTTTTCACCCAATCTTGATGATACTTGCAGGTAATGATCAGTACACCAGTCACACTTGGCTCACTGAATTTCGATCTTCTAGGTTAAACCGTTCCTTTGCAGTAACCGTTTTCATGTTTAGGTTTCACTCTGTTTTCTCCTATACGGATACATGTAGTTGGAACTCTAAATCAAACACGGTTTGTGCTAGCTCGTTGAAACTTGGCACAATAATGTAGTTCCATGTTCTATCGCGATGGTTTTTGTCCTATGGACGTAGCCCCAAGCAGAGACTGACGAGAATCACTTTCATTGAAAGGGGTTGCCAAGCTTCCAAAAAACTACGAGTTTCCTGAAATCACAGCAATCATTTTTTCACCCAATCTTGATGATACTTACATTTAATGATCAGTACACCAATCGCACTTGGCTCTCCAAATTTCGTTCTTCTAGGTTAAACCGTTCCTTTGCAGTAACCGTTTTCATGTTTAGGTTTCACTCTGTTTTCTCCTATATGGATACATGTAGTTGGAACTCTAAATCAAACACTGTTTGTGCCAGCTCTTTGAAACTTGGCACAATAATGTAGTTCCAAGTTCTATGGCTATGGTTTGAGTCCTATGGAAGTAGCCCCAAGCAGAGACTGACGAGAATCACTTTCATTGAAAGGGGGTTGCCAAGCTTCCAAAAAACTACGAGTTTCCTGAATTCTCAGCAAACATTTTTTCACCCAATCTTGATGATACTTGCAGGTAATGATCAGTACACCAGTCCCACTTGGCTCACCAAATTTCGTTCTTCTAGGTTTAACCGTTCCTTTGCAGGAACCGTTTTCAGGTTTAGGTTTCACTCTGTTTTCTCCTATATGGATACATGTAGTTGGAACTGTAAATCAAACACGGTTTGTGCTAGCTCTTTGAAACTTGGCACAATAATGCAGTTCCAAGTTCCATGGCTATGATTTTTGTCCTATGGAAGTAGCCCCAAGCAGAGACTCACGAGAATCACTTTCATTGAAAGGGGTTGCCAAGCTTCCCAAAAACTACGAGTTTCCTGAATACTCAGCAAACATTTTTTCACCCAATCTTGATGATACTTGCAGGTAATGATCAGTACACTAGTCCCACTTGGCTCCCCAAATTTCGTTATTCTAGGTTAAACCGTTCCTTTGCAGTAACCGTTTTCATGTTTAGGTTTCACTCTGTTTTCTCCTATATGGATACATGGAGTTGGAACTCTAAATCAAACACGGTTTGTGCTACCTCTTTGAAACTTTGCACAATAATGTAGTTCCAAGTTCTATGGCTATGGTTTGTGTTCCATGGAAGTAGCCCCAAGCAGAGACTGACGAGAATCACTTTCATTGAAAGGGGTTGCCAAGCTTCCAACAAACTACGAGTTTCCTGAAATCACAGCAATCATTTTTTCACCCAATCTTGATGATACTTCCATTTAATGATCAGTACACCAATCGCACTTGGCTCTCCAAATTTCGTTCTTCTAGGTTAAACCGTTCCTTTGCAGTAACCGTTTTCATGTTTAGGTTTCACTCTGTTTTCTCCTATATGGATACATGTAGTTGGAACTCTAAATCAAACACTGTTTGTGCCAGCTCTTTGAAACTTGGAACAATAATGTAGTTCCAAGTTCTATGGCTATGGTTTGTGTCCTATGGAAGTAGCCCCAAGCAGAGACTGACGAGAATCACTTTCATTGAAAGGGGTTGCCAAGCTTCCAAAAAACTACGAGTTTCCTGAATTCTCAGCAAACATTTTTTCACCCAACCTTGATGATACTTCCACATAATGATCAGTACACCAATCCCATTTGGATCACCAAATTTCGTTCTTCTAGGTTAAACCGTTCCTTTGCAGTAACCTTTTTCATGTTTAGGTTTCACTCTGTTTTCTCCTATATGGATACATGTAGTTGGAACTCGAAATCAAACACGGTTTGTGCTAGCTCTTTGAAACTTGGCACAATAATGCAGTTCCATGTTCTATGGCTATGATTTTTGTCCTATGGAAGTAGCCCCAAGCAGAGACTGACGAGAATCACTTTCATTGAAAGGGGTTGCCAAGCTTCCAAAAAACTACGAGTTTCCTGAAATCTCAGCAATCATTTTTTCACCCAATCTTGATGATACTTCCATTTAATGATCAGTACACCAATCCCACTAGGCTCACCAAACCTCGTTCTTCTAGGTTAAACCGTTCCTTTGCAGTAACCGTTTACATGTTTAGGTTTCACTCGGTTTTCTCATATATGGATACATGTAGTTGGAACGCTAAATCAAACGTGGTTTGTGCTAGCTCTTTGAATCTTGGCACCATAATGTAGTTCCAAGTTCTAGGGCTATGGTTTGTGTCCTATGGAAGTAGCCCCAAGCAGAGACTGACGAGAATCACTTTCATTGAAAGGGGTTGCGAAGCGTCCAAAAAACTACGAGTTTCCTGAAATCTCAGCAAACTTTTTTTCACCCAATCTTGATGATACTTCCATTTAATGATCAGTACACCAATCCCACTAGGCTCACCAAATTTCGTTCTTCTAGGTTAAACCATTCCTTTGCAGTAACCGTTTTCATGTTTAGGTTTCACTCTGATTTCTCCTATATGGATACATGTAGTTGGAACTCTAAATCAAACACGGTTTGTGCTAGCTCTTTGAAACTTGGCACCATAATGTAGTTCCAAGAACTATGGCTATGGTTTGTGTCCTATGGAAGTAGCCCCAAGCAGAGACTGATGAGAATCACTTTCATTGAAAGGGGTTGCCAAGCTACCAAAACCTACGAGTTTCCTGAAATCTCAGCAAACATTTTTTCACCCAATCTTGATGATACTTGCAGGTAATGATCAGTACACCAGTCACACTTGGCTCACTGAATTTCGATCTTCTAGGTTAAACCGTTCCTTTGCAGTAACCGTTTTCATGTTTAGGTTTCACTCTGTTTTCTCCTATACGGATACATGTAGTTGGAACTCTAAATCAAACACGGTTTGTGCTAGCTCGTTGAAACTTGGCCCAATAATGTAGTTCCATGTTCTATCGCGATGGTTTTTGTCCTATGGAAGTAGCCCCAAGCAGAGACTGACGAGAATCACTTTCATTGAAAGGGGTTGCCAAGCTTCTAAAAAACTACGAGTTTCCTGAAATCACAGCAATCATTTTTTCACCCAATCTTGATGATACTTACATTTAATGATCAGTACACCAATCGCACTTGGCTCTCCAAATTTCGTTCTTCTAGGTTAAACCGTTCCTTTGCAGTAACCGTTTTCATGTTTAGGTTTCACTCTGTTTTCTCCTATATGGATACATGTAGTTGGAACTCTAAATCAAACACGATTTGTGCTAGCTCTTTGAAACTTGGCACAATAATGTAGTTCCAAGAACTATGGCTATGGTTTGTGTCCTATGGAAGTAGCCCCAAGCAGAGACTGATGAGAATCACTTTCATTGAAGGGGTTGCCAAGCTACATAAACCTACGAGTTTCCTGAAATCTCAGCAAACATTTTTTCACCCAATCTTGATGATACTTGGCATGTAATGATCAGTACACCAGTCACACTTGGCTCACCGAATTTCGATCTTCTAGGTTAAACCGTTCCTTTGCAGTAACCGTTTTCATGTTTAGGTTTCACTCTGTTTTCTCCTATATGGATACATGTAGTTGGAAGGCTAAATCAAACATGGTTTGTGCTAGCTCTTTGAAACTTGGCACCATAATGTAGTTCCAAGTTCTATGGCTATGGTTTGTGTCCTATGGAAGTAGCCCCAAGCAGAGACTGACGAGAATCACTTTCATTGAAAGGGGTTGCCAAGCTTCCAAAAAACTACGAGTTTCCTGAAAATCTCAGCAAACTTTTTTTCACCCAATCTTGATGATACTTGCAGGTAAGGATCAGGACACCAGTCCCACTTGGCTGACCAAATTTCGTTCTTCTTGGTTAAACCGTTCCTTTGCAGTAACCTTTTTCATGTTTAGGTTTCACTCTGTTTTCTCCTATATGGATACATGTAGTTGGAACTCTAAATCAAACACGATTTGTGCTAGCTCTTTGAAACTTGGCACAATAATGTAGTTCCAAGTTCTATGGCTATGGTTTGTGTCCTATGGAAGTAGCCCCAAGCAGAGACTGATGAGAATCACTTTCATTGAAAGGGGTTGCCAAGCTACCAAAACCTACGAGTTTCCTGAAATCTCAGCAAACATTTTTTCACCCAATCTTGATGATACTTGCAGGTAATGATCAGTACACCAGTCACACTTGGCTCACTGAATTTCGATCTTCTAGGTTAAACAGTTCCTTTGCAGTAACCGTTTTCATGTTTAGGTTTCACTCTGTTTTCTCCTATACGGATACATGTAGTTGGAACTCTAAATCAAACACGGTTTGTGCTATCTCTTTGAAACTTGGCACAATAATGTAGTTCCAAGTTCTATGGCTATGGTTTGTGTCCTATGGAAGTAGCCCCAAGCAGAGACTGACGAGAATCACTTTCATTGAAATGGCTTGCCAAGCTTCCAAAAAACTACGAGTTTCCTGAATTCTCAGCAAACATTTTTTCACCAAATCTTGATGATACTTGCAGGTAATGATCAGTACACTAGTCACACTTGGCTCCCCAAATTTCGTTCTTCTAGGTTAAACCGTTCCTTTGCAGTAACCGTTTTCATGTTTAGGTTTCACTCTGTTTTCTCCTATATGGATACATGTAGTTGGAACTCGAAATCAAACACGGTTTGTGCTAGCTCTTTGAAACTTGGCACAATAATGTAGTTCCAAGTTCTATGGCTATGGTTTGTGTCCTATGGAAGTAGCCCCAAGCAGAGACTGACGAGAATCACTTTCATTGAAAGGGGTTGCCAAGCTTCCAAAAAAGTACGATTTTCCTGAAATCTCAGCAAACATTTTTTCACCCAATCTTGATGATACTTGCAGGTAATGATCAGTACACCAGTCCCACTTGGCTCACCAAATTTCGTTCTTCTAGGTTAAACCGTTCCTTTGCAGTATCCGTTTTCATGTTTAGGTTTCACTCTGTTTTCTCCTATATGGATACATGTAGTTGGAACTCGAAATCAAACACGGTTTGTGCTAGCTCTTTGAAACTTGGCACAATAATGTACTTCCATGTTCTATCGCGATGGTTTGTGTCCTATGGAAGTAGCCCCAAGGAGAGACTGACGAGAATCACTTCATTGAAAGGGGTTGCCAAGCTTCCAAAAAACTACGAGTTTCCTGAAATCACAGCAATCATTTTTTCACCCAATCTTGATGATACTTCCATTTAATGATCAGTACACCAATCGCACTTGGCTCTCCAAATTTCGTTCTTCTAGGTTAAACCGTTCCTTTGCAGTAACCGTTTTCATGTTTAGGTTTCACTCTGTTTTCTCCTATATGGATACATGTATTTGGAACTTGAAATCAAACACGGTTTGTGCTAGCTCTTTGAAACTTGGCACAATAATGCAGTTCCAAGTTCTATGGCTATGATTTTTGTATCCTATGGAAGTAGCCCCAAGCAGAGACTGACGAGAATCACTTTCATTGAAAGGGGTTGCCAAGCTTCCAAAAAACTACGAGTTTCCTGAAATCTCAGCAAACATTTTTTCACCCAATCGTGATGATACTTGCAGGTAATGATCAGTACACCAGTCCCACTTTGGCTCACCAAATTTCGTTCTTCTATGTTAAACCGTTCCTTTGCAGTAACCATTTTCATGTTTAGGTTTCACTCTGTTTTCTCCTATATGGATACATGTTGTTGGAACTCTAAATCAAACACCGTTTGTGCTAGGTCTTTGAAACTTGGCACAATAATGTAGTTCCAAGTTCTATGGCTATGGTTTGTGTCCTATGGAAGTAGCCCCAAGCAGAGACTGACGAGAATCACTTTCATTGAAATGGCTTGCCAAGCTTCCAAAAAACTACGAGTTTCCTGAATTCTCAGCAATCATTTTTTCACCCAATCTTGATGATACTTCCATTTAATGATCAGTACACCAATCGCACTTGGCTCTCCAAATTTCGTTCTTCTAGGTTAAACCGTTCCTTTTGCAGTAACCGTTTTCATGTTTAGGTTTCACTCTGTTTTCTCCTATATGGATACATGTAGTTGGAACTCTAAATCAAACACTGTTTGTGCCAGCTCTTTGAAACTTGGCACAATAATGTAGTTCCAAGTTCTATGGCTATGGTTTGTGTCCTATGGAAGTAGCCCCAAGCAGAGACTGACAAGAATCACTTTCATTGAAAGGGGTTGCCAAGCTTCCAAAAAACTACGAGTTTCCTGAATTCTCAGCAAACATTTTTTCACCCAACCTTGATGATACTTCCACATAATGATCAGTACACCAATCCCATTTGGATCACCAAATTTCGTTCTTCTAGGTTAAACCGTTCCTTTGCAGTAACCGTTTTCATGTTTAGGTTTCACTCTGTTTTCTCCTATATGGATACATGTAGTTGGAACTCGAAATCAAACACGGTTTGTGCTAGCTCTTTGAAACTTGGCACAATAATGCAGTTCCATGTTCTATGGCTATGATTTTTGTCCTATGGAAGTAGCCCCAAGCAGAGACTGACGAGAATCACTTTCATTGAAAGGGGTTGCCAAGCTTCCAAAAAACTACGAGTTTCCTGAAATCTCAGCAATCATTTTTTCACCCAATCTTGATGATACTTCCATTTAATGATCAGTACACCAATCCCACTAGGCTCACCAAACCTCGTTCTTCTAGGTTAAACCGTTCCTTTGCAGTAACCGTTTACATGTTTAGGTTTCACTCGGTTTTCTCATATATGGATACATGTAGTTGGAACGCTAAATCAAACGTGGTTTGTGCTAGCTCTTTGAATCTTGGCACCATAATGTAGTTCCAAGTTCTATGGCTGTGGTTTGTGTCCTATGGAAGTAGCCCCAAGCAGAGACTGACGAGAATCACTTTCATTGAAAGGGGTTGCCAAGCGTCCAAAAAACTACGAGTTTCCTGAAATCTCAGCAAACTTTTTTTCACCCAATCTTGATGATACTTCCATTTAATGATCAGTACACCAATCCCACTAGGCTCACCAAATTTCGTTCTTCTAGGTTAAACCATTCCTTTGCAGTAACCGTTTTCATGTTTAGGTTTCACTCTGATTTCTCCTATATGGATACATGTAGTTGGAACTCTAAATCAAACACGGTTTGTGCTAGCTCTTTGAAACTTGGCACCATAATGTAGTTCCAAGAACTATGGCTATGGTTTGTGTCCTATGGAAGTAGCCCCAAGCAGAGACTGATGAGAATCACTTTCATTGAAAGGGGTTGCCAAGCTACATAAACCTACGAGTTTCCTGAAATCTCAGCAAACATTTTTTCACCCAATCTTGATGATACTTGCATGTAATGATCAGTACACCAGTCACACTTGGCTCACCGAATTTCGATCTTCTAGGTTAAACCGTTCCTTTGCAGTAACCGTTTTCATGTTTAGGTTTCACTCTGTTTTCTCCTATATGGATACATGTAGTTGGAAGGCTAAATCAAACATGGTTTGTGCTAGCTCTTTGAAACTTGGCACCATAATGTAGTTCCAAGTTCTATGGCTATGGTTTGTGTCCTATGGAAGTAGCCCCAAGCAGAGACTGACGAGAATCACTTTCATTGAAAGGGTTGCCAAGCTTCCAAAAAACTACGAGTTTCCTGAAATCTCAGCAAACTTTTTTTCACCCAATCTTGATGATACTTGCAGGTAAGGATCAGGACACCAGTCCCACTTGGCTGACCAAATTTCGTTCTTCTTGGTTAAACCGTTCCTTTGCAGTAACCTTTTTCATGTTTAGGTTTCACTCTGTTTTCTCCTATATGGATACATGTAGTTGGAACTCTAAATCAAACACGATTTGTGCTAGCTCTTTGAAACTTGGCACAATAATGTAGTTCCAAGTTCTATGGCTATGGTTTGTGTCCTATGGAAGTAGCCCCAAGCAGAGACTGATGAGAATCACTTTCATTGAAAGGGGTTGCCAAGCTACCAAAACCTACGAGTTTCCTGAAATCTCAGCAAACATTTTTTCACCCAATCTTGATGATACTTGCAGGTAATGATCAGTACACCAGTCACACTTGGCTCACTGAATTTCGATCTTCTAGGTTAAACAGTTCCTTTGCAGTAACCGTTTTCATGTTTAGGTTTCACTCTGTTTTCTCCTATACGGATACATGTAGTTGGAACTCTAAATCAAACACGGTTTGTGCTATCTCTTTGAAACTTGGCACAATAATGTAGTTCCAAGTTCTATGGCTATGGTTTGTGTCCTATGGAAGTAGCCCCAAGCAGAGACTGACGAGAATCACTTTCATTGAAATGGCTTGCCAAGCTTCCAAAAAACTACGAGTTTCCTGAATTCTCAGCAAACATTTTTTCACCCAATCTTGATGATACTTGCAGGTAATGATCAGTACACTAGTCACACTTGGCTCCCCAAATTTCGTTCTTCTAGGTTAAACCGTTCCTTTGCAGGAACCGTTTTCATGTTTAGGTTTCACTCTGTTTTCTCCTATATGGATACATGTAGTTGGAACTCGAAATCAAACACGGTTTGTGCTAGCTCTTTGAAACTTGGCACAATAATGTAGTTCCAAGTTCCTATGGCTATGGTTTGTGTCCTATGGAAGTAGCCCCAAGCAGAGACTGACGAGAATCACTTTCATTGAAAGGGTTGCCAAGCTTCCAAAAAAGTACCATTTTCCTGAAATCTCAGCAAACATTTTTTCACCCAATCTTGATGATACTTGCAGGTAATGATCAGTACACCAGTCCCACTTGGCTCACCAAATTTCGTTCTTCTAGGTTAAACCGTTCCTTTGCAGTATCCGTTTTCATGTTTAGGTTTCACTCTGTTTTCTCCTATATGGATACATGTAGTTGGAACTCGAAATCAAACACGGTTTGTGCTAGCTCTTTGAAACTTGGCACAATAATGTAGTTCCATGTTCTATCGCGATGGTTTGTGTCCTATGGAAGTAGCCCCAAGGAGAGACTGACGAGAATCACTTTCATTGAAAGGGGTTGCCAAGCTTCCAAAAACTACGAGTTTCCTGAAATCACAGCAATCATTTTTTCACCCAATCTTGATGATACTTCCATTTAATGATCAGTACACCAATCGCACTTGGCTCTCCAAATTTCGTTCTTCTAGGTTAAACCGTTCCTTTGCAGTAACCGTTTTCATGTTTAGGTTTCACTCTGTTTTCTCCTATATGGATACATGTAGTTGGAACTCTAAATCAAACACTGTTTGTGCCAGCTCTTTGAAACTTGGCACAATAATGTAGTTCCAAGTTCTATGGCTATGGTTTGTGTCCTATGGAAGTAGCCATAAGCAGAGACTGACGAGAATCACTTTCATTGAAAGGGGTTGCCAAGCTTCCAAAAACTACGAGTTTCCTGAATTCTCAGCAAACTTTTTTTCACCCAATTTTGATGATACTTCCACTTAATTATCAGTACACCAATCCCATTTGGATCACCAAATTTCGTTCTTCTAGGTTAAACCGTTCCTTTGCAGTAACCGTTTTCATGTTTAGGTTTCACTCTGTTTTCTCCTATATGGATACATGTATTTGGAACTCGAAATCAAACACGGTTTGTGCTAGCTCTTTGAAACTTGGCACAATAATGCAGTTCCAAGTTCTATGGCTATGATTTTTGTATCCTATGGAAGTAGCCCCAAGCAGAGACTGACGAGAATCACTTTCATTGAAAGGGGTTGCCAAGCTTCCAAAAAACTACGAGTTTCCTGAAATCTCAGCAAACATTTTTTCACCCAATCGTGATGATACTTGCAGGTAATGATCAGTACACCAGTCCCACTTGGCTCACCAAATTTCGTTCTTCTATGTTAAACCGTTCCTTTGCAGTAACCATTTTCATGTTTAGGTTTCACTCTGTTTTCCTATATGGATACATGTTGTTGGAACTCTAAATCAAACACCGTTTGTGCTAGGTCTTTGAAACTTGGCACAATAATGTAGTTCCAAGTTCTATGGCTATGGTTTGTGTCCTATGGAAGTAGCCCAAGCAGAGACTGACGAGAATCACTTTCATTGAAATGGCTTGCCAAGCTTCCAAAAAACTACGAGTTTCCTGAATTCTCAGCAAACATTTTTTCACCCAATCTTGATGATACTTGCAGGTAATGATCAGTACACTAGTCACACTTGGCTCCCCAAATTTCGTTCTTCTAGGTTAAACCGTTCCTTTGCAGTAACCGTTTTCATGTTTAGGTTTCAACTCTGTTTTCTCCTATATGGATACATGTAGTTGGAACTCGAAATCAAACACGGTTTGTGCTAGCTCTTTGAAACTTGGCACAATAATGTAGTTCCAAGTTCTATGGCTATGGTTTGTGTCCTATGGAAGTAGCCCCAAGCAGAGACTGACGAGAATCACTTTCATTGAAAGGGGTTGCCAAGCTTCCAAAAAAGTACGATTTTCCTGAAATCTCAGCAAACATTTTTTCACCCAATCTTGATGATACTTGCAGGTAATGATCAGTACACCAGTCCCACTTGGCTCACCAAATTTCGTTCTTCTAGGTTAAACCGTTCCTTTGCAGTATCCGTTTTCATGTTTAGGTTTCACTCTGTTTTCTCCTATATGGATACATGTAGTTGGAACTCGAAATCAAACACGGTTTGTGCTAGCTCTTTGAAACTTGGCACAATAATGTAGTTCCAACTTCTATGGCTATGGTTTGTGTCCTATGGAAGTAGCCCCAAGCAGAGACTGATGAGAATCACTTTCATTGAAAGGGGTTGCCAAGCTTCCAAAAAACTACGAGTTTCCTGAAATCTCAGCAATCATTTTTTCACCCAATCGTGATGGTTCTTGCAGGTAATGACCAGTACACCTATCACACTTGGCTCACCAAATATCGTTCTTCTAGGTTAAACCATTCCTTTCAGTAACCGTTTTCATGTTTAGGATTTACTCTGTTTTCTCCTATATGGATACATGTAGTTGGAACTCTAATTGAAACTTGGCACAATAATGTATTTCCAAGTTCTATCGCTATGGTTTGTGTCCTATTGAAGTAGCCCCAAGCAGAGACTGATGAGAATCACTTTCATTGAAAGGGGTTGCCAAGCTTCCAAAAAACTACGAGTTTCCTGAAATCTCAGCAAACATTTTTTCACATAATCTTGATAATACTTGCAGGTAAGGATCAGGACACCAGTCAGACTTGGCTGACCAAATTTCGTTCTTCTAGGTTAAACGTTCCTTTGCAGAAGCCGTTTTCATGTTAGGTTTCACTCTGTTTTCTCCTATATGGATACATGTAGTTGGAACTCTAAATCAAACACGGTTTGTGCTAGCTCTTTGAAACTTGGCACCATAATGTAGTTCCAAGTTCTATGGCTATGGTTTGTGTCCTATGGACGTAGCCCCAAGCAGAGACTGATGAGAATCACTTTCATTGAAAGGGGTTGCCAAGCTTCCAAAAAACTTCGAGTTTCCTGAAATCTCAGCAATCATTTTTTTAACCAATCTTGATGATACTTCCACTTAATGATCAGTACACCAATCCCATTTGGCTCACCAAATTTCGTTCTTCTATGTTAAACCGTTCCTTTGCAGTAACCGTTTTCATGTTTTTGGTTTCACTCTGTTTTCTCCTATATGGATACATGTAGTTGGAACTCTAAATCAAACACGGTTTGTGCTAGCTCTTTGAAACTTGGCACAATAATGTAGTTCCAAGTTCTATCGCTATGGTTTGTGTCCTATGGAAGTAGCCCCAAGCAGAGACTGACGAGAATCACTTTCATTCAAAGGGGTTGCCAAGCTTCCAAAAAACTACGAGTTTCCTGAAATCTCAGCAATCATTTTTTCACCCAATCTTGATGATACTTCCATTTAATGATCAGTACACCAATCGCACTTGGCTCTCCAAATTTCGTTCTTCTAGGTTAAACCGTTCCTTTGCAGTAACCGTTTTCATGTTTAGGTTTCACTCTGTTTTCCTCCTATATGGATACATGTAGTTGGAACTCTAAATCAAACACGGTTTTTGCTAGCTCTTTGAAACTTGGCACAATAATGTAGTTCCAAGTTCTATGGCTATGGTTTGTGTCCTATGGAAGTAGCCCAAGCAGAGACTGATGAGAATCACTTTCATTGAAAGGGGTTGCCAAGCTACCAAAATCTACGAGTTTCCTGAAATCTCAGCAAACATTTTTTCACCCAATCTTGATGATACTTGCAGGTAATGATCAGTACACCAGTCACACTTATCTCACAGAATTTCGATCTTCTAGGTTAAAACCGTTCCTTTGCAGTAACCGTTTTCATGTTTAGGTTTCACTCTGTTTTCTCCTATATGGATACATGTAGTTGGAACTCTAAATCAAACACGGTTTGTGCTAGCTCGTTGAAACCTGGCACAATAATGTAGTTCCAAGTTCTATCGTGATGGTTTGTGTCCTATGGAAGTAGCCCCAAGCAGAGACTGACGAGAATCACTTTCATTGAAAGGGGTTGCCAAGCTTCCAAAAAACTACGAGTTTCCTGAAATCTCAGCAATCATTTTTCACCCAATCTTGATGATACTTCCATTTAATGATCAGTACACCAATCGCACTTGGCTCTCCAAATTTCGTTCTTCTAGGTTAAACCGTTCCTTTGCAGTAACCGTTTTCATGTTTAGGTTTCACTCTGTTTTCTCCTATTTGGATACATGTAGTTGGAACTCTAAATCAAACACGGTTTGTGCTAGCTCTTTCAAACTTGGCACAATAATGTAGTTCCAAGTTCTATGGCTATGGTTTGTGTCCTATGGAAGTAGCCCCAAGCAGAGACTGACGAGAATCACTTTCATGTGAAAGGGGTTGCCAAGCTTCCAAAAAGTACGATTTTCCTGAAATCTCAGCAAACATTTTTTCACCCAATCTTGATGATACTTGCAGGTAATGATCAGTACACCAGTCCCACTTGGCTCACCAAATTTCGTTCTTCTAGGTTAAACCGTTCCTTTGCAGTAACCGTTTTCATGTTTAGGTTTCACTCTGTTTTCTCCTATATGGATACATGTAGTTGGAACTCGAAATCAAACACGGTTTGTGCTAGCTCTTTGAAACTTGGCACAATAATGTAGTTCCAAGTTCTATGGCTATGGTTTGTGTCCTATGGAAGTAGCCCCAGGCAGAGACTGACGAGAATCACTTTCATTGAAAAGGGTTGCCAAACTTCCAAAAACTACGAGTTTCCTGAAATCTCAGCAATCATTTTTTCACCCAATCGTGATGGTTCTTGCAGGTTATGACCAGTACACCAATCCCACTTGGCTCACCAAATATCGTTCGTCTAGGTTAAACCGTTCCTTTCAGTAACCGTTTTCATGATTAGGATTCACTCTGTTTTCTCCTATATGGATACATGTAGTTTGAACTCTAATTGAAACTTGGCACAATAATGTATTTCCAAGTTCTATCGCTATGGTTTGCGTCCTATGAAGTAGCCCCAAGCAGAGACTGACGAGAATCACTTTCATTGAAAGGGTGCCAAGCTTCCAAAAACTACGAGTTTCCTGAAATCTCAGCATACATTTTTTCACATAATCTTGATGATACTTGCAGGTAAGGATCAGGACACCAGTCAGACTTGGGTGAGCAAATTTCGTTCTTCTAGGTTAAACCGTTCCATTGCAGTAACCTTTTTCATGTTTAGGTTTCACTCTGTTTTCTCCTATATGGATACATGTAGTTGGAACTCTAAATCAAACACGGTTTGTGCTAGCTCTTTGAAACTTGGCACAATAATGTAGTTCCAAGTTCTATGGCTATGGTTTTTGTACTATGGAAGTAGCCCCAAGCAGAGACTGACGAGATTCACTTTCATTGAAAGGGTTGCCAAGCTTCCAAAAAACTACGAGTTTCCTGAATTCTCAGCAAACATTTTTTCAACCAATCTTGATGATACTTGCAGGTTATGATCAGTACACTAGTCCCACTTGGCTCCCCAAATTTCGTTCTTCTAGGTTAAACCGTTCCTTTGCAGGAACCGTTTTCATGTTTAGGTTTCACTCTGTTTTCTCCTATATGGATACATGTAGTTGGAACTCTAAATCAAACACGGTCTGTGCTAGCTCTTTGAAACTTGGCACAATAATGTAGTTCCAAGTTCTATGGCTATGGTTTGTGTCCTATGGAAGTAGCCCCAAGCAGAGACTGATGAGAATCACTTTCATTGAAAGGGGTTGCCAAGCTACCAAAACCTACGAGTTTCCTGAAATCTCAGCAAACATTTTTTCACCCAATCTTGATGATACTTGCAGGTAATGATCAGTACACCAGTCACACTTGGCTCACTGAATTTCGATCTTCTAGGTTAAACAGTTCCTTTGCAGTAACCGTTTTCATGTTTAGGTTTCACTCTGTTTTCTCCTATACGGATACATGTAGTTGGAACTCTAAATCAAACACGGTTTGTGCTAGCTCGTTGAAACTTGGCACAATAATGTAGTTCCATGTTCTATCGCGATGGTTTGTGTCCTATGGAAGTAGCCCCAAGGAGAGACTGACGAGAATCACTTTCATTGAAAGGGGTTGCCAAGCTTCCAAAAAACTACGAGTTTCCTGAAATCACAGCAATCATTTTTTCACCCAATCTTGATGATACTTCCATTTAATGATCAGTACACCAATCGCACTTGGCTCTCCAAATTTCATTCTTCTAGGTTAAACCGTTCCTTTGCAGTAACCGTTTTCATGTTTAGGTTTCACTCTGTTATCTCCTATATGGATACATGTAGTTGGAACTCTAAATCAAACACTGTTTGTGCCAGCTCTTTGAAACTTGGCACAATAATGTAGTTCCAAGTTCTATGGCTATGGTTTGTGTCCTATGGAAGTAGCCCTAAGCAGAGACTGACGAGAATCACTTTCATTGAAAGGGGTTGCCAAGCTTCCAAAAAACTACGAGTTTCCTGAATTCTCAGCAAACATTTTTTCACCCAATCTTGATGATATTTCCACTTAATTATCAGTACACCAATCCCATTTGGATCACCAAATTTCGTTCTTCTAGGTTAAACCGTTCCTTTGCAGTAACCGTTTTCATGTTTAGGTTTCACTCTGTTTTCTCCTATATGGATACATGTATTTGGAACTCGAAATCAAACACGGTTTGTGCTAGCTCTTTGAAACTTGGCACAATAATGCAGTTCCAAGTTCTATGGCTATGATTTTTGTATCCTATGGAAGTAGCCCCAAGCAGAGACTGACGAGAATCACTTTCATTGAAAGGGGTTGCCAAGCTTCCAAAAAACTACGAGTTTCCTGAAATCTCAGCAAACATTTTTTCACCCAATCGTGATGATACTTGCAGGTAATGATCAGTACACCAGTCCCACTTGGCTCACCAAATTTCGTTCTTCTAGGTTAAACCGTTCCTTTGCAGTAACCATTTTCATGTTTAGGTTTCACTCTGTTTTCTCCTATATGGATACATGTTGTTGGAACCCTAAATCAAACACCGTTTGTGCTAGGTCTTTGAAACTTGGCACAATAATGTAGTTCCAAGTTCTATGGCTATGGTTTATGTCCTATGGAAGTAGCCCCAAGCAGAGACTGACGAGAATCACTTTCATTGAAATGGCTTGCCAAGCTTCCAAAAAACTACGAGTTTCCTGAATTCTCAGCAAACATTTTTTCACCCAATCTTGATGATACTTGCAGGTAATGATCAGCACACTAGTCACACTTGGCTCCCCAAATTTCGTTCTTCTAGGTTAAACCGTTCCTTTGCAGTAACCGTTTTCATGTTTAGGTTTCACTCTGTTTTCTCCTATATGGATACATGTAGTTGGAACTCGAAATCAAACACGGTTTGTGCTAGCTCTTTGAAACTTGGCAAAATAATGTAGTTCCAAGTTCTATGGCTATGGTTTGTGTCCTATGGAAGTAGCCCCAAGCAGAGACTGACGAGAATCACTTTCATTGAAAGGGGTTGCCAAGCTTCCAAAAAAGTACGATTTTCCTGAAATCTCAGCAAACATTTTTTCACCCAATCTTGATGATACTTGCAGGTAATGATCAGTACACCAGTCCCACTTGGCTCACCAAATTTCGTTCTTCTAGGTTAAACCGTTCCTTTGCAGTATCCGTTTTCATGTTTAGGTTTCACTCTGTTTTCTCCTATATGGATACATGTAGTTGGAACTCTAAATCAAACACGGTTTGTGCTAGCTCTTTGAAACTTGGCACAATAATGTAGTTCCAACTTCTATGGCTATGGTTTGTGTCCTATGGAAGTAGCCCCAAGCAGAGACTGATGAGAATCACTTTCATTGAAAGGGGTTGCCAAGCTTCCAAAAAACTACGAGTTTCCTGAAATCTCAGCAATCATTTTTTCACCCAATCGTGATGGTTCTTGCAGGTAATGACCAGTACACCTATCACACTTGGCTCACCAAATATCGTTCTTCTAGGTTAAACCATTCCTTTCAGTAACCGTTTTCATGTTTAGGATTTACTCTGTTTTCTCCTATATGGATACATGTAGTTGGAACTCTAATTGAAACTTGGCACAATAATGTATTTCCAAGTTCTATCGCTATGGTTTGTGTCCTATTGAAGTAGCCCCAAGCAGAGACTGACGAGAATCACTTTCATTGAAAGGGGTTGCCAAGCTTCCAAAAAACTACGAGTTTCCTGAAATCTCAGCAAACATTTTTTCACATAATCTTGATGATACTTGCAGGTAAGGATCAGGACACCAGTCAGACTTGGCTGACCAAATTTCGTTCTTCTAGGTTAAACCGTTCCTTTGCAGAAGCCGTTTTCATGTTTAGGTTTCACTCTGTTTTCTCCTATATGGATACATGTAGTTGGAACTCTAAATCAAACACGGTTTGTGCTAGCTCTTTGAAACTTGGCACCATAATGTAGTTCCAAGTTCTATGGCTATGGTTTGTGTCCTATGGACGTAGCCCCAAGCAGAGACTGATGAGAATCACTTTCATTGAAAGGGGTTGCCAAGCTTCCAAAAAACTTCGAGTTTCCTGAAATCTCAGCAATCATTTTTTTAACCCAATCTTGATGATACTTCCACTTAATGATCAGTACACCAATCCCATTTGGCTCACCAAATTTCGTTCTTCTATGTTAAACCGTTCCTTTGCAGTAACCGTTTTCATGTTTTTGGTTTCACTCTGTTTTCTCCTATATGGATACATGTAGTTGGAACTCTAAATCAAACACGGTTTGTGCTAGCTCTTTGAAACTTGGCACAATAATGTAGTTCCAAGTTCTATCGACATGGTTTGTGTCCTATGGAAGTAGCCCCAAGCAGAGACTGACGAGAATCACTTTCATTCAAAGGGGTTGCCAAGCTTCCAAAAAACTACGAGTTTCCTGAAATCTCAGCAATCATTTTTTCACCCAATCTTGATGATACTTCCATTTAATGATCAGTACACCAATCGCACTTGGCTCTCCAAATTTCGTTCTTCTAGGTTAAACCGTTCCTTTGCAGTAACCGTTTTCATGTTTAGGTTTCACTCTGTTTTCTCCTATATGGATACATGTAGTTGGAACTCTAAATCAAACACGGTTTTTGCTAGCTCTTTGAAACTTGGCACAATAATGTAGTTCCAAGTTCTATGGCTATGGTTTGTGTCCTATGGAAGTAGCCCAAGCAGAGACTGATGAGAATCACTTTCATTGAAAGGGGTTGCCAAGCTACCAAAATCTACGAGTTTCCTGAAATCTCAGCAAACATTTTTTCACCCAATCTTGATGATACTTGCAGGTAATGATCAGTACACCAGTCACACTTATCTCACAGAATTTCGATCTTCTAGGTTAAACCGTTCCTTTGCAGTAACCGTTTTCATGTTTAGGTTTCACTCTGTTTTCTCCAATATGGATACATGTTGTTGGAACTCTAAATCAAACACGGTTTGTGCTAGCTCGTTGAAACCTGGCACAATAATGTAGTTCCAAGTTCTATCGTGATGGTTTGTGTCCTATGGAAGTAGCCCCAAGCAGAGATTGACGAGAATCACTTTCATTGAAAGGGGTTGCCAAGCTTCCAAAAAACTACGAGTTTCCTGAAATCTCAGCAATCATTTTTTCACCCAATCTTGATGATACTTCCATTTAATGATCAGTACACCAATCGCACTTGGCTCTCCAAATTTCGTTCTTCTAGGTTAAACCGTTCCTTTGCAGTAACCGTTTTCATGTTTAGGTTTCACTCTGTTTTCTCCTATATGGATACATGTAGTTGGAACTCTAAATCAAACACGGTTTGTGCTAGCTCTTTCAAACTTGGCACAATAATGTAGTTCCAAGTTCTATGGCTATGGTTTGTGTCCTATGGAAGTAGCCCCAAGCAGAGACTGACGAGAATCACTTTCATTGAAAGGGGTTGCCAAGCTTCCAAAAAAGTACGATTTTCCTGAAATCTCAGCAAACATTTTTTCACCCAATCTTGATGATACTTGCAGGTAATGATCAGTACACCAGTCCCACTTGGCTCACCAAATTTCGTTCTTCTAGGTTAAACCGTTCCTTTGCAGTAACCGTTTTCATGTTTAGGTTTCACTCTGTTTTCTCCTATATGGATACATGTAGTTGGAACTCTAAATCAAACACGGTTTGTGCTAGCTCTTTGAAACTTGGCACAATAATGTAGTTCCAAGTTCTTTGGCTATGGTTTGTGTCCTATGGAAGTAGCCCCAGGCAGAGACTGACGAGAATCACTTTCATTGAAAAGGGTTGCCAAACTTCCAAAAAACTACGAGTTTCCTGAAATCTCAGCAATCATTTTTTCACCCAATCGTGATGGTTCTTGCAGGTTATGACCAGTACACCAATCCCACTTGGCTCACCAAATATCGTTCGTCTAGGTTAAACCGTTCATTTCAGTAACCGTTTTCATGATTAGGATTCACTCTGTTTTCTCCTATATGGATACATGTAGTTTGAACTCTAATTGAAACTTGGCACAATAATGTATTTCCAAGTTCTATCGCTATGGTTTGCGTCCTATTGAAGTAGCCCCAAGCAGAGACTGAGGAGAATCACTTTCATTGAAAGGGGTTGCCAAGCTTCCAAAAAACTACGAGTTTCCTGAAATCTCAGCATACATTTTTTCACATAATCTTGATGATACTTGCAGGTAAGGATCAGGACACCAGTCAGACTTGGGTGAGCAAATTTCGTTCTTCTAGGTTAAACCGTTCCTTTGCAGAAGCCGTTTTCATGTTTAGGTTTCACTCTGTTTTCTCCTATATGGATACATGTAGTTGGAACTCTAAATCAAACACGGTTTGTGCTAGCTCTTTGAAACTTGGCACCATAATGTAGTTCCAAGTTCTATGGCTATGGTTTGTGTCCTATGGACGTAGCCCCAAGCAGAGACTGATGAGAATCACTTTCATTGAAAGGGGTTGCCAAGCTTCCAAAAAACTTCGAGTTTCCTGAAATCTCAGCAATCATTTTTTTAACCCAATCTTGATGATACTTCCACTTAATGATCAGTACACCAATCCCATTTGGCTCACCAAATTTCGTTCTTCTATGTTAAACCGTTCCTTTGCAGTAACCGTTTTCATGTTTTTGGTTTCACTCTGTTTTCTCCTATATGGATACATGTAGTTGGAACTCTAAATCAAACACGGTTTGTGCTAGCTCTTTGAAACTTGGCACAATAATGTAGTTCCAAGTTCTATCGACATGGTTTGTGTCCTATGGAAGTAGCCCCAAGCAGAGACTGACGAGAATCACTTTCATTCAAAGGGGTTGCCAAGCTTCCAAAAAACTACGAGTTTCCTGAAATCTCAGCAATCATTTTTTCACCCAATCTTGATGATACTTCCATTTAATGATCAGTACACCAATCGCACTTGGCTCTCCAAATTTCGTTCTTCTAGGTTAAACCGTTCCTTTGCAGTAACCGTTTTCATGTTTAGGTTTCACTCTGTTTTCTCCTATATGGATACATGTAGTTGGAACTCTAAATCAAACACGGTTTTTGCTAGCTCTTTGAAACTTGGCACAATAATGTAGTTCCAAGTTCTATGGCTATGGTTTGTGTCCTATGGAAGTAGCCCAAGCAGAGACTGATGAGAATCACTTTCATTGAAAGGGGTTGCCAAGCTACCAAAATCTACGAGTTTCCTGAAATCTCAGCAAACATTTTTTCACCCAATCTTGATGATACTTGCAGGTAATGATCAGTACACCAGTCACACTTATCTCACAGAATTTCGATCTTCTAGGTTAAACCGTTCCTTTGCAGTAACCGTTTTCATGTTTAGGTTTCACTCTGTTTTCTCCTATATGGATACATGTAGTTGGAACTCTAAATCAAACACGGTTTGTGCTAGCTCGTTGAAACCTGGCACAATAATGTAGTTCCAAGTTCTATCGTGATGGTTTGTGTCCTATGGAAGTAGCCCCAAGCAGAGACTGACGAGAATCACTTTCATTGAAAGGGGTTGCCAAGCTTCCAAAAAACTACGAGTTTCCTGAAATCTCAGCAATCATTTTTTCACCCAATCTTGATGATACTTCCATTTAATGATCAGTACACCAATCGCACTTGGCTCTCCAAATTTCGTTCTTCTAGGTTAAACCGTTCCTTTGCAGTAACCGTTTTCATGTTTAGGTTTCACTCTGTTTTCTCCTATATGGATACATGTAGTTGGAACTCTAAATCAAACACGGTTTGTGCTAGCTCTTTCAAACTTGGCACAATAATGTAGTTCCAAGTTCTATGGCTATGGTTTGTGTCCTATGGAAGTAGCCCCAAGCAGAGACTGACGAGAATCACTTTCATTGAAAGGGGTTGCCAAGCTTCCAAAAAAGTACGATTTTCCTGAAATCTCAGCAAACATTTTTTCACCCAATCTTGATGATACTTGCAGGTAATGATCAGTACACCAGTCCCACTTGGCTCACCAAATTTCGTTCTTCTAGGTTAAACCGTTCCTTTGCAGTAACCGTTTTCATGTTTAGGTTTCACTCTGTTTTCTCCTATATGGATACATGTAGTTGGAACTCGAAATCAAACACGGTTTGTGCTAGCTCTTTGAAACTTGGCACAATAATGTAGTTCCAAGTTCTATGGCTATGGTTTGTGTCCTATGGAAGTAGCCCCAGGCAGAGACTGACGAGAATCACTTTCATTGAAAAGGGTTGCCAAACTTCCAAAAAACTACGAGTTTCCTGAAATCTCAGCAATCATTTTTTCACCCAATCGTGATGGTTCTTGCAGGTTATGACCAGTACACCAATACCACTTGGCTCACCAAATATCGTTCGTCTAGGTTAAACCGTTCCTTTCAGTAACCGTTTTCATGATTAGGATTCACTCTGTTTTCTCCTATATGGATACATGTAGTTTGAACTCTAATTGAAACTTGGCACAATAATGTATTTCCAAGTTCTATCGCTATGGTTTGCGTCCTATTGAAGTAGCCCCAAGCAGAGACTGAGGAGAATCACTTTCATTGAAAGGGGTTGCCAAGCTTCCAAAAAACTACGAGTTTCCTGAAATCTCAGCATACATTTTTTCACATAATCTTGATGATACTTGCAGGTAAGGATCAGGACACCAGTCAGACTTGGGTGAGCAAATTTCGTTCTTCTAGGTTAAACCGTTCCATTGCAGTAACCTTTTTCATGTTTAGGTTTCACTCTGTTTTCTCCTATATGGATACATGTAGTTGGAACTCGAAATCAAACACGGTTTGTGCTAGCTCTTTGAAACTTGGCACAATAATGTAGTTCCAAGTTCTATGGCTATGGTTTGTGTCCTATGGAAGTAGCCCCAAGCAGAGACTGACGAGAATCACTTTCATTGAAAGGGGTTGCCAAGCTTCCAAAAAACTACGAGTTTCCTGAAATCTCAGCAATCATTTTTTCACCCAATCGTGATGGTTCTTGCAGGTAATGACCAGTACACCAATCCGACTTGGCTCACCAAATATCGTTCTTCTAGTTTAAACCGTTCCTTTCAGTAACCGTTTTCATGTTTAGGATTCACTGTGTTTTCTCCTATATGGATACATGTAGTTGGAACTCTAATTGAAACTTGGCACAATAATGTATTTCCAAGTTCTATCGCTATGGTTTGTGTCCTATTGAAGTAGCCCCAAGCAGAGACTGACGAGAATCACTTTCATTGAAAACTACGAGTTTCCTGAAATCTCAGCAAACATTTTTTCACATAATCTTGATGATACTTGCAGGTGAGGATCAGGACACCAGTCAGACTTGGCTGACCAAATTTCGTTCTTCTAGGTTAAACCGTTCCTTTGCAGTAACCGTTTTCATGTTTAGGTTTCACTCTGTTTTCTCCTATATGGATACATGTAGGTGGAACTCTAAATCAAACACGGTTTGTGCTAGCTCTTTGAAACTTGGCACAATAATGTAGTTCCAAGTTGCATCTCTATTATTTGTGTCCTATGGAAGTAGCCCCAAGCAGAGACTGACGAGAATCACTTTCATTGAAAGGGGTTGCCAAGCTTCCAAAAAACTACGATTTTCCTGAAATCTCAGCAATCATTTTTTCACCCAATCTTGATGATACTTCCATTTAATGATCAGTGCACCAATCGCACTTGGCTCTCCAAATTTCGTTCTTCTAGGTTAAACCATTCCTTTGCAGTAACCGTTTTCATGTTTAGGTTTCACTCTGTTTTCTCCTATATGGATACATGTAGTTGGAACTCTAAATCAAACACGGTTTGTGCTAGCTCTTTGAAACTTGGCACCATAATGTAGTTCCAAGTTCTATGGCTATGGTTTGTGTCCTATGGAAGTAGCCCCAAGCAGAGACTGATGAGAATCACTTTCATTGAAAGGGGTTGCCAAGCTTCCAAAAAACTTCGAGTTTCCTGAAATCTCAGCAATCATTTTTTTAACCCAATCTTGATGATACCTCCACTTAATGATCAGTACACCATTCCCATTTGGCTCACCAAATTTCGTTCTTCTATGTTAAACCGTTCCTTTGCAGTAAATGTTTTCATGTTTAGGTTTCACTCTGTTTTCTCCTATATGGATACATGTAGTTGGAACTCTAAATCAAACACGGTTTGTGCTAGCTCTTTGAAACTTGGCACAATAATGTAGTTCCAAGTTCTATCGCCATGGTTTGTGTCCTATGGAAGTAGCCCCAAGCAGAGACTGACGAGAATCACTTTCATTGAAAGGGGTTGCCAAGCTTCCAAAAAAGTACGAGTTTCCTGAAATCTCAGCAAATATTTTTTCACCCAATCTTGATGATACTTGCTGGTAATGATCCGTAAACCAGTCCCACTTGGCTCACCAAATTTCGTTCTTCTAGGTTACACCGTTCCTTTGCAGTAACCATTTTCATGTTTAGGTTTCACTCTGTTTTCTCCTATATGGATACATGTAGTTGGAACTCTAAATCAAACACGGTTTGTGCTAGCTCTTTGAAACTTGGCACCATAATGTAGTTCCAAGTTTATGGCTATGGTGTGTGTCCTATGGAAGTAGCCCCAAGCAGAGACTGACGAGAATCACTTTCATTGAAAGGGGTTGCCAAGCTTCCAAAAAGCTACGAATTCCTGAAATCTCAGCAAACATTTTTTCACCCAATCTTGATGATACTTCCATTTAATGATCAGTACACCAATCCCACTAGGCTCACCAAATTTCGTTCTTCTAGGTTAAAACGTTCCTTTGCAGTAACCGTTTACATGTTTAGGTTTCACTCTGTTTTCTCCTATATGGATACATGTAATTGGAACTCTAAATCAAACGTGGTTTGTGCTAGCTCTTTGAAACTTGGCACCATAATGTAGTTCCAAGTTCTATGGCTATGGCTTGTGTCCTATGGAAGTAGCCCCAAGCAGAGACTGACGAGAATCACTTTCATTGAAAGGGGTTGCCAAGCTTCCAAAAAACTACGAGTTTCCTGAATTCTCAGCAAACATTTTTTCAACCAATCTTGATGATACTTGCAGGTTATGATCAATACACTAGTCCCACTTGGCTCCCCAAATTTCGTTCTTCTAGGTTAAACCGTTCCTTTGCAGTAACCGTTTTCATGTTTAGGTTTCACTCTGTTTTCTCCTATATGGATACATGTAGTTGGAACTCTAAATCAAACACGGTTTGTGCTAGCTCTTTGAAACTTGGCACAATAATGTAGTTCCACGTTCTATGATTATGGTTTGTGTCCTATGGAAGTAGCCCCAGGCAGAGACTGACGAGAATCACTTTCATTGAAAGTGGTTGCCAAGCTTCCAAAAAAAATACAAGTTTCCTGAAATCTCAGCAAACATTTTTTCACCCAATCTTGATGATACTTACAGGTAAGGATCAGGACACCAGTCCCACTTGGCTGACCAAATTTCGTTCTTCTAGGTTAAACCGTTCCTTTGCAGTAACCGTTTTCATGTTTAGGTTTCACTCTGTTTTCTCCTATATGGATACATGTAGTTGGAACTCTAAATCAAACACCGTTTGTGCTAGCTCTTTGAAACTTGGCACAATAATGTAGTTCCAAGTTGCATCGCTATGGTTTGTGTCCTATGGAAGTAGCCCCAAGCAGAGACTGACGAGAATCACTTTCATTGAAAGGGGTTGCCAAGCTTCCAAAAAACTACGATTTTCCTGAAATCTCAGCAATCATTTTTTCACCCAATCTTGATGATACTTCCATTTAATGATCAGTACACCAATCGCACTTGGCTCTCCAAATTTCGTTCTTCTAGGTTAAACCGTTCCTTTGCAGTAACCATTTTCATGTTTAGGTTTCACTCTGTTTTCTCCTATATGGATACATGTAGTTGGAACTGTAAATCAAACACGGTTTGTGCCAGCTCTTTGAAACTTGGCACAATAATGTAGTTCCAAGTTCTATGGCTATGGTTTGTGTCCTATGGAAGTAGCCCCAAGCAGAGACTGACGAGAATCACTTTCATTGAAAGGGGTTGCCAAGCTTCCAAAAAACTGCGAATTCCTGAAATCTCTGCAATCATTTTTTCACCCAATCTTGATGATACTTGCAGGTAATGATCAGTACACCAGTCACACTTGGCTCACCGAATTTCGTTCTTCTAGGTTAAACCGTTCCTTTGCAGTAACCGTTTTCATGTTTAGGTTTCACTCTGTTTTCTCCT
>NW_027552079.1:0-47992 GCF_045843805.1 Urocitellus parryii | reverse complement strand
GGAACTACATTATTGTGCCAAGTTTCAAAGAGCTAGCACAAACCGTGTTTGATTTAGAGTTCCAACTACATGTATCCATATAGGAGAAAACAGAGTGAAACCTAAACATGAAAACGGTTACTGCAAAGGAACGGTTTAACCTAGAAGAACGAAATTTGGTGAGCCAAGTGTGATTGGATTACTGATCATTACCTGCAAGTATCATCAAGATTGGTGAATAAATGTTTGCTGAGATTTCAGGAAACTCGTAGTATTTTTGGAAGCTTGGCAACCCCTTTCAATGAAAGTGATTCTCGTCATTCTCTGCGTGCGGCTACTTCAATAGAACACAAACTATAGCCATAGAACTTGGAACTACATTATTGTGCCAAGTTTCAAAGAGCTAGCACAAACCGTGTTTGATTTAGAGTTCCAACTACATGTATCCATATAGGAGAAAACAGAGTGAAACCTAAACATGAAAACGGTTGCTGCAAAGGAACGGTTTAACCTAGAAGTACGAAATTTGGTGAGCCAAGTGGGATTGGTGTACTGATCATTACCTGCAAGTATCATCAAGATTGGGTGAAAAAATGTTTGCTGAGATTTCAGGAAACTCGTAGTTTTTTGGAAGCATGGCAACCCCTTTCAATGAATGTGATTATCGTCAGTCTCTGCTTGGGGCTACTTCAATAGGACACAAACCATAGCGATAGAACTTGGAACTACCTTATTGTGCCAACTTTCAAAGAGCTAGCACAAACCGCGTTTGATTTAGAGTTCCAAATACATGTATCCATATAGGAGAAAACAGAGTGAAACCTAAACATGAAAACGGTTACTGCAAAGGAACGGTTTAACCTAGAAGAACGAAATTTGGTGAGCCAAGTGGGATTGGTATACTGATAATTACCTGCAAGTATCATCAAGATTGGGTGAAAAAATGTTTGCTGAGATTTCAGGAAACTCGTAGTATTTTTGGAAGCTTGGCAACCCCTTTCAATGAAAGTGATTCTCGTCATTCTCTGCGTGTGGCTACTTCAATAGAACACAAACCATAGCCATAGAACTTGGAACTACATTATTGTGCCAAGTTTCAAAGAGCTAGCACAAACCGTGTTTGATTTAGAGTTCCAACTACATGTAGCCATATAGGAGAAAACAGAGTGAAACCTAAACATGAAAACGGTTACTGCAAAGGAATGGTTTAACCTAGAAGTACGAAATTTGGTGAGCCAAGTGGGATTGGAGTACTGATCATTACCTGCAAGTATCATCAAGATTGGGTGAAAAAATGTTTGCTGAGATTTCAGGAAACTCGTAGTTTTTTGGAAGCATGGCAACCCCTTTCAATGAATGTGATTATCGTCAGTCTCTGCTTGGGGCTACTTCAATAGGACACAAACCATAGCGATAGAACTTGGAACTACATTATTGTGCCAAGTTTCAAAGAGCTAGCACAAACCGCATTTGATTTAGAGTTCCAAATACATGTATCCATATAGGAGAAAACAGAGTGAAACCTAAACATGAAAACGGTTACTGCAAAGGAACGGTTCAACCTAGAAGAACGAAATTTGGTGAGCCAAGTGGGATTGGTGTACTGATCATTACCTGCAAGTATCATCAAGATTGGGTGAAAAAATGTTTGCTGAGATTTCAGGAAACTCGTAGTTTTTTGGAAGCTTGGCAACCCCTTTCAATGAATGTGATTCTCGTCAGTCTCTGCTTGGGGCTACTTCAATAGGACACAAACCATAGCGATACAACTTGGAACTACATTATTGTGCCAATTTTCAAAGAGCTAGCACAAACCGCGTTTGATTTAGAGTTCCAACTACATGTATCCATATAGGAGAAAACAGAGTGAAACCTAAACATGAAAACGGTTACTGCAAAGGAACGGTTTAACCTAGAAGAACGAAATTTGGTGAGCCAAGTGGGATTGGTGTACTAATCATTACCTGCAAGTGTCATCAAGATTGGGTGAAATAATGTTTGCTGAGATTTCAGGAAACTCGTAGTTTTACGGAAGCTTGGCAACCCCTTTCAATGAAAGTGATTCTCGTCAGACTCTGCTTTGGGCTACTTCAATAGGACACAAACCATAGCCACAGAACTTGGAACTACATTATTGTGCCAAGTTTCAAAGAATTAGCACAAACCGTGTTTGATTTAGAGTTCCAAATACATGTATCCATAAAGGAGAAAACAGAGTGAAACCTAAACCTGAAAACGGTTACTGCAAAGGAACGGTTTAACCTAGAAGAACGAAATTTGGTGAGCCAAGTGGGATTGGTGTACTGATCATTACCTGCAAGTATCATCAAGATTGGGCGAAAAAATGTTTGCTGAGATTTCAGGAAACTCGTAGTTTTACGGAAGCTTGGCAACCAATTTCAATGAATGTGATTCTCATCAGTCTCTGCTTCGGGCTACTTCAATAGGACACAAACCATAGCCATAGAACTTGGAACTACATTATTTTGCCAAGTTTCAAAGAGCTAGCACAAACCGTGTTTGATTTAGAGTTCCAACTACATGTATCCATATAGGAGAAAACAGAGTGAAACCTAAACATGAAAACGGTTACTGCAAAGGAACGGTTTAACCTAGAAGAACGAAATTTTTTGAGCCAAGTGGGATTGGATTACTGATCATTACCTGCAAGTATCATCAAGATTGGTGAAAAAATGTTTGGTGAGATTTCAGGAAACTCGTAGTTTTTTGGAAGCTTGGCAACCCCTTTCAATGAAAGTGATTCTCGTCAGTCTCTGCTTGGGGCTACTTCAGTAGGACACAAACCATAGCCATAGAACTTGGAACTACATTGTTGTGCCAAGTTTCAAAGAATTAGCACAAACCGTGTTTGATTTAGAGTTCCAACTACATGTATCCATATAGGAGAAAACAGAGTGAAACCTAAACATGAAAACGGTTACTGCAAAGGAACGGTTTAACCTAGAAGAACGAAATTTGGTGAGCCAAGTGGGATTGGTGTACTGATCATTACCTGCAAGTATCATCAAGATTGGGTGAAAAAATGTTTGCTGAGATTTCAGGAAACTCGTAGTTTTTTGGAAGCTTGGCAACCAATTTCAATGAATGTGATTCTCGTCAGTCTCTGCTTGGGGCTACTTCAATAGGACACAAACCATAGCGATTGAACTTGGAACTACATAATTGTGCCAAGTTTCAAAGAGCTAGCACAAACCGTGTTTGATTTAGAGTTCTACCTACATGTATCCATATAGGAGAAAACAGAGTGAAACCTAAACATGAAAACGGTTACTGCAAACGAACGGTTTAAACTAGAAGAACGAAATTTGGTTAGCCAAGTGGGATTGGTGTACTGATCATTACCTGCAAGTATCATCAAGATTGGGTGAAAAAATATTTGCTGAGATTTCAGGAAACTCGTAGTTTTACGGAAGCTTGGCAACCCCTTTCAATGAAAGTGATTCTCGTCTGTCTCTGCTTGGGGCTACTTCAATAGGACACAAACCATAGCCATAGAACTTGGAACTACATTATTTGTGCAAGTTTCAAAGACCTAGCAAAAACCGCGTTTGATTTAGAGTTCCAAATACATGTATCCATATAGGAGAAAACAGAGTGAAACCTAAACATGAAAACGGTTACTGCAAAGGAACGGTTTAACCTAGAAGAACGAAATTTGGTGAGCCAAGTGGGATTGGTGTACTGATCATTACCTGCAAGAATCATCAAGATTGGTGAAAAAATGTTTGGTGAGATTTCAGGAAACTCGTAGTTTTTTGGATGCTTGGCAACCCCTTTCAATGAAAGTGATTCTCGTCAGTTTCTGCTTGAGGCTACTTCAATATAACACAAACCATAGCCATAGAACTTGGAACTACATTATTGTGCCATGTTTCAAAGAATTAGCACAAACCGTGTTTGATTTAGAGTTCCAACTACATGTATCCATATAGGAGAAAACAGAGTGAAACCTAAACATGAAAACGGTTACTGCAAAGGAACGGTTTAACCAAGAAGAACGAAATTTGGTGAGCCAAGTGGGATTGCTGTACAGATCATTACCTGCAAGTATCATCAAGATTGGGTGAAAAAATATTTGGTGAGATTTCAGGAAACTCGTAGTTTTACGGAAGCTTGGCAACCCCTTTCAATGAAAGGGATTCTCGTCAGTCTCTGCTTCGGGCTACTTCAATAGGACACAAACCATAGCGATAGAACTTGGAACTACATTATTGTGCCAAGTTTCAAAGAGCTAGCACAAACCGTCTTTGATTTAGAGTTCCAACTACATGTATCCATAGAGGAGAAAATAGAGTGAAACCTAAACATGAAAACGGTTACTGCAAAGGAACGGTTTAACCTAGAAGAACGAAATTTGGTGAGCCAAGTGGGATTGGATTACTGATCATGACCTGCAAGTATCATCAAGATTGGTGAAAAAATGTTTGGTGAGATTTCAGGAAACTCGTAGTTTTTTGGAAGCTTGGCAACCCCTTTCAATGAATGTGATTCTCGTCAGTCTCTGCGTGGGGCTACTTCAATAGGACACAAACCATAGCCATAGAACTTGGAACTACATTATTGTGCCAAGTATCAAAGAGCTAGCACAAACCGTGTTTGATTTAGTGTTCCAACTACATGTATCCATAAAGGAGAAAACAGAGTGAAACCTAAACATGAAAACGGTTACTGCAAAGGAACGGTTTAACCTAGAATAAGGAAATTTGGTGAGCCAAGTGTGATTGGATTACTGATCATTACCTGCAAGTATCATCAAGATTGGTGAAAAAAGGTTTGGTGAGATTTCAAGGAAACTCGTAGTTTTTTTGGAAGCTTGGCAACCCCTTTCAATGAATGTGATTCTCGTCAGTCTCTGCTTGGGGCTACTTCAATAGGACACAAACCATAGCCATAGAACTTGGAACTACATTATTGTGCCAAGTATCAAAGAGCTAGCACAAACCGTGTTTGATTTAGAGTTCCAACTACATGTATCCATATAGGAGAAAACAGAGTGAAACCTAAACATGAAAACGGTTACTGCAAAGGAACGGTTTAACCTAGAAGAACGAAATTTGGTGAGCCAAGTGGGATTTGTGTACTGATCATTACCTGCCAGTATCATCAAGATTGGGTGAAAAAATGTTTGCTGAGATTTCAGGATTCTCGTAGTTTTATGGAAGCTTGGCAACCCCTTTCAATGAAAGTGATTCTCGTCAGTCTCTGCTTGGGGCTACTTCAATAGGACACAAACCATAGACATAGAACTTGGAACTACATTATTGTGCCATGTTTCAAAGAGCTAGCACAAACCGTGTTTGATTTAGAGTTCCAACTACATGTATCCATATAGGAGAAAACAGAGTGAAACCTAAACATGAAAACGGTTAATGCAAAGGAAAGGTTTAACCTAGAAGAACGAAATTTGGTGAGCCAAGTGTGATTGGATTACTGATCATTACCTGCAAGTATCATCAAGATTGGGTGAAAAAATGTTTGCTGAGATTTCAGGAAACTCGTAGTTTTTTGGAAGCATGGCAACCCCTTTCAATGAATGTGATTATCGTCAGTCTCTGCTTGGGGATACTTCAATAGGACACAAACCATAGCGATAGAACTTGGAACTATATTATTGTGCCAAGTTTCAAAGAGCTAGCACAAACCGCGTTTGATTTAGAGTTCCAACTACATGTATCCGTATAGGAGAAAACAGTGTGAAACCTAAACATGAAAACGGTTACTGCAAAGGAACGGTTTAACCTAGAAGAAGGAAATTTGGTGAGCCAAGTGGGATTGGTGTACTGATAATGACCTGCAAATATCATCAAGATTGGGTGAAAAAATGTTTGCTGAGATTTCAGGAAACTCGTAGTTTTTTGGAAGCTTGGCAACCAATTTCAATGAATGTGATTCTCGTCAGTCTCTGCTTGGGGCTACTTCAATAGGTCACAAACCATAGCGATAGAACTAGGAACTACATTATTGTGCCAAGTTTCAAAGAGCTAGCACAAACCGTGTTTGATTTAGAGTTCCAACTACATGTATCCTTATAGGAGAAAATAGAGTGAAACCTAAACATGAAAACGGTTACTGCAAAGGAACGGTTTAACCTAGAAGAACGAAATTTGGTGAGCCAAGTGGGACTGGTGTACTGATCATTACCTGCAAGTATCATCAAGATTGGGTGAAAAAATGTTTGCTGAGATTTCAGGAAACTGGTAGTTTTACGGAAGCTTGGCAACCCCTTTCAATGAAAGTGATTCTCGTCAGTCTCTGCTTGCGGCTACTTCAATAGGACACAAACCATAGCCATAGAACTTGGAACTACATTATTGTGCCAAGTTTCAAAGAGCTAGCACAAACCGTGTTTGATTTAGAGTTCCAACTACATGTATCCATATAGGAGAAAACAGAGTGAAACCTAAACATGAAAACGGTTACTGCAAAGGAAAGGTTTAACCTAGAAGAACGAAATTTGGTGAGCCAAGTGTGATTGGATTACTGATCATTACCTGCAAGTATCATCAAGATTGGGTGAAAAAATGTTTGCTGAGATTTCAGGAAACTCGTAGTTTTTGGAAGCTTGGCAACCCCTTTCAATGAAAGTGATTCTCGTCAGTCTCTGCTTCGGGCTACTTCAATAGGACACAAACCATAGCGATAGAACTTGGAACTACATTATTGTGCCAAGTTTCAAAGAGCTAGCACAAACCGTGTTTGATTTAGTGTTCCAACTACATGTATCCATATAGGAGAAAACAGAGTGAAACCTAAACATGAAAACGGTTACTGCAAAGGAACGGTTTAACCTAGAAGAACGAAATTTGGTGAGCCAAGTGGGATTGGATTACTGATCCTGACCTGCAAGTATCATCAAGATTGGTGAAAAAATGTTTGGTGAGATTTCAGGAAACTCGTAGTTTTTTTGGAAGCTTGGCAACCCCTTTCAATGAATGTGATTCTCGTCAGTCTCTGCTTGGGGCTACTTCAATAGGACACAAACCATAGCCATAGAACTTGGAACTACATTATTGTGCCAAGTATCAAAGAGCTAGCACAAACCGTGTTTGATTTAGTGTTCCAACTACATGTATCCATATAGGAGAAAACAGAGTGAAACCTAAACATGAAAACGGTTACTGCAAAGGAACGGTTTAACCTAGAATAACGAAATTTGGTGAGCCAAGTGTGATTGGATTACTGATCATTACCTGCAAGTATCATCAAGATTGGTGAAAAAAGGTTTGGTGAGATTTCAGGAAACTCGTAGTTTTTTTGGAAGCTTGGCAACCCTTTCAATGAATGTGATTCTCGTCAGTCTCTGCTTGGGGCTACTTCAATAGGACACAAACCATAGCCATAGAACTTGGAACTACATTATTGTGCCAAGTATCAAAGAGCTAGCACAAACCGTGTTTGATTTAGAGTTCCAACTACATGTATCCATATAGGAGAAAACAGAGTGAAACCTAAACATGAAAACGGTTACTGCAAAGGAACGGTTTAACCTAGAATAACGAAATTTGGTGAGCCAAGTGTGATTGGATTACTGATCATTACCTGCAAGTATCATCAAGATTGGTGAAAAAATGTGTGGTGAGATTTCAGGAAACTCGTAGTTTTTTGGAAGCTTGGCAACCCCTTTCTATGAAAGTGATTCTGGTCAGTCTCTGCTTGCGGCTACTTCAATAGGACACAAACCATAGCGATAGAACTTGGAACTACATTATTGTGCCAAGTTTCAAAGAGCTAGCACAAACCGCGTTTGATTTAGAGTTCCAACTACATGTATCCGTATAGGAGAAAACAGAGTGAAACCTAAACATGAAAACGGTTACTGCAAAGAAGGAAATTTGGTGAGCCAAGTGGGATTGGTGTACTGATCATGACCTGCAATACTGATCATGACCTGCAAATATCATCAAGATTGGGTGAAAAAATGTTTGCTGAGATTTCAGGAAACTCGTAGTTTTTTGGAAGCTTGGCAACCAATTTAAATGAATGTGATTCTCGTCAGTCTCTGCTTGGGGCTACTTCAATAGGTCACAAACCATAGCGATAGAACTAGGAACTACATTATTGTGACAAGTTTCAAAGAGCTAGCACAAACCGTGTTTGATTTAGAGTTCCAAATACATGTATCCTTATAGGAGAAAATAGAGTGAAACCTAAACATGAAAACGGTTACTGCAAAGGAACGGTTTAACCTAGAAGAACGAAATTTGGTGAGCCAAGTGGGACTGGTGTACTGATCATTACCTGCAAGTATCATCAAGATTGGGTGAAAAAATGTTTGCTGAGATTTCAGGATTCTCGTAGTTTTACGGAAGCTTGGCAACCCCTTTCAATGAAAGTGATTCTCGTCAGTCTCTGCTTGGGGCTACTTCAATAGGACACAAACCATAGACATAGAACTTGGAACTACATAATTGTGCCAAGTTTCAAAGAGCTAGCACAAACCGTGTTTGATTTAGAGTTCCAACTACATGTATCCATATAGGAGAAAACAGAGTGAAACCTAAACATGAAAACGGTTACTGCAAAGGAACGGTTTAACCTAGAAGAACGAAATTTGGTGAGCCAAGTGTGATTGGATTACTGATCATTACCTGCAAGTATCATCAAGATTGGGTGAAAAAATATTTGCTGAGATTTCAGGAAACTCGTAGTTTTTTGGAAGCATGGCAACCCCTTTCAATGAATGTGATTCTCGTCAGTCTCTGCTTGGGGCTACTTCAATAGGACACAAACCATAGACATAGAACTTGGAACTACATTATTGTGCCAAGTTTCAAAGAGCTAGCACAAACCGCGTTTGATTTAGAGTTCCAACTACATGTATCCGTATAGGAGAAAACAGAGTGAAACCTAAACATGAAAACGGTTACTGCAAAGGAACGGTTTAACCTAGAAGAACGAAATTTGGTGAGCCAAGTGGGATTGGTGTACTGATCATGACCTGCAAATATCATCAAGATTGGGTGAAAAAATGTTTGCTGAGATTTCAGGAAACTCGTAGTTTTTTGGAAGCTTGGCAACCAATTTCAATGAATGTGATTCTCGTCAGTCTCTGCTTGGGGCTACTTCAATAGGTCACAAACCATAGCGATAGAACTAGGAACTACATTATTGTGCCAAGTTTCAAAGAGCTAGCACAAACCGTGTTTGATTTAGAGTTCCAACTACATGTATCCTTATAGGAGAAAATAGAGTGAAACCTAAACATGAAAACCGTTACTGCAAAGGAACGGTTTAACCTAGAAGAACGAAATTTGGTGAGCCAAGTGGGATTGGATTACTGATCATGACCTGCAAGTATCATCAAGATTGGTGAAAAAATGTTTGGTGAGATTTCAGGAAACTCGTAGTTTTTTTGGAAGCTTGGCAACCACTTTCAATGAATGTGATTCTCGTCAGTCTCTGCTTGGGGCTACTTTAATTGGACACAAATCATAGCCATAGAACTTGGAACTACATTATTGTGCCAAGTATCAAAGAGCTAGCACAAACCGTGTTTGATTTAGTGTTCCAACCACATGTATCCATATAAGAGAAAACAGAGTGAAACCTAAACATGAAAACGGTTACTGCAAAGGAACGGTTTAACCTAGAAGAACGAAATTTGGTGAGCCAAGTGGGATTGGTGTACTGATCATTACCTGCAAGTATCATCAAGATTGGGTGAAAAAATGTTTGCTGAGATTTCAGGAAACTTGTAGTTTTTTGGAAGCTTGGCATCCCCTTTCAATGAATGTGATTCTCGTCAGGCTCAGCTTGGGGCTACTTCAATAGGTCACAAACCATAGCGATACAACTTGGAACTACATTATTGTGCCAAGTTTCAAAGAGCTAGCACAAACCGCGTTTGATTTAGAGTTCCAAATACATGTATCCATATTGGAGAAAACAGAGTGAAACCTAAACATGAAAACGGTTCCTGCAAAGGAACGGTTTAACCTAGAAGAACGAAATTTGGTGAGCCAAGTGGGATTGGTGTACTGATCATTACCTGCAAGTATCATCAAGATTGGGCGAAAAAATGTTTGCTGAGATTTCAGGAAACTCGTAGTTTTACGGAAGCTTGGCAACCAATTTCAATGAATGTGATTCTCATCAGTCTCTGCTTCGGGCTACTTCAATAGGACACAAACCATAGCCATAGAACTTGGAACTACATTATTTTGCCAAGTTTCAAAGAGCTAGCACAAACCGTGTTTGATTTAGAGTTCCAACTACATGTATCCATATAGGAGAAAACAGAGTGAAACCTAAACATGAAAACGGTTACTGCAAAGGAACGGTTTAACCTAGAAGAACAAAATTTGGTGAGCCAAGTGGGATTGGTGTACTGATCATTACCTGCAAGTATCATGAAGATTGGGTGAAAAATGTTTGCTGAGATTTCAGGAAACTCGTAGTTTTTTAAAGCTTGTCAACCCCTTTCAATGAAAGTGATTCTCGTCAGTCTCTGCTTCGGGCTACTTCAATAGGACACAAACCATAGCCATAGAACTTGGAACTACATTATTGTGCCAAGTTTCCAAAGAGGTAGCACAAACCGTATTTGATTTAGAGTTCCAACTACAATGTATCCATATAGAGGAAAACAGAGTGAAACCTAAACATGAAAACGGTTACTGCAAAGGAACGGTTTAACCTAGAAGAACGAAATTTGGTGAGCCAAGTGGGATTGGTGTACTGATCATTACCTGCAAGTATCATCAAGATTGGGTGAAAAAATATTTGCTGAGAATTCAGGAAACTCGTAGTTTTTGGAAGCTTGGCAACCCCTTTCAATGAAAGTGACTCTCGTCAGTCTCTGCTTGGGGCTACTTCAATAGGACACAAACCATAGCGATAGAACTTGGAACTACATTATTGTTCCAAGTTTCAAAGAGCTAGCACAAACCGTCTTTGATTTAGAGTTCCAACTACATGTATCCATATTGGAGAAACAGAGTGAAACCTAAACATGAAAACGGTTACTGCAAAGGAACGGTTTAACCTAGAAGAACGAAATTTGGTGAGCCAAGTGGATTGGTGTACTGATCATTACCTGCAAGTATCATCAAGATTGGGTGAAAAAATGTTTGGTGAGATTTCAGGAAACTCGTAGTTTTTTGGAAGCTTGGCAACCAATTTCAATGAATGTGATTCTCATCAGTCTCTCCTTGGGGCTACTTCAATAGGACACAAACCACAGCCATAGAACTTGGAACAACAATTATTGTGCTAAGTTTCAAAGAGCTAGCACAAACCGTGTTTGATTTAGAGTTCCAACTACATGTATCCATATAGGAGAAAACAGAGTGAAACCTAAACATGAAAACGGTTACTGCAAAGGAACGGTTTAACCTAGAAGAACGAAATTTTGGGGAGCCAAGTGGGATTGGTGTACTGATCATTACCTGCAAGTATGATCAAGATTGGGTGAAAAAATGTTTGCTGAGATTTCAGGAAACTCGTAGTTTTACGGAAGCTTGGCAACCCCTTTCAATGAAAGTGATTCTCGTCAGTCTCTGCTTCGGCTACTTCAATAGGACACAAACCATAGCCATAGAACTTGGAACTACATTATTGTGCCAGTTTCAAAGAGCTAGCACAAACCGCGTTTGATTTAGAGTCCAACTACATGTATCCGTATAGAGAAAAAGAGTGAAACCTAAACATGAAAACGGTTACTGCAAAGGAACGGTTAACCTAGAAGAACGAAATTTGGTGAGCCAAGTGGGATTGTGTACTGATCATTACCTGCAAGTATCATCAAGATTGGGTGAAAAAATGTTTGGTGAGATTTCAGGAAACTCGTAGTTTTTTAAAGCTTGGCAACCAATTTCAATGAATGTGATTCTCGTCAGTCTCTGCTTGGAGCTACTTCAATAGGACACAAACCATAGCGATACAACATGGAGCTACATTATTGTGCCAAGTTTCAAAGAGCTAGCACAAACCGCATTTGATTTAGAGTTCCAACTACATGTATCCATATAGGAGAAACAGAGTGAAACCTAAACATGAAAACGGTTGCTAAAAAGGAACGGTTTAACCTAGAAGAACGAAATTTTTTGAGCAAGTCTGATTCGTGTACTGATCAATATCTGCAAGTATCATCAAGATTGTGAAAAAATGTTTGCTGAGATTTCAGGAAACTCGTAGTTTTTGGGAAGCTTGCAACCCTTTTCAATGAAAGTGATTCTCATCAGTCTCTGCTTAGGGCTACTTCAATAGGACACAAACCATAGCCATAGAACTTGGAACTACATTATTGTGCCAAGTTTCAAGGAGCTAGCCCAAACCGTGTTTGATTTAGAGTTCCAACTACATGTATCCATAGGAGAAAACAGAGGAAACCTAAACATGAAAACGGTGACTGCAAAGGAACGGTTTACCTAGAAGAACGAAATTGGTGAGCCAAGTGGGATTGGTGTACTGATCATTACCTGCAAGTATCATCAAGATTGGGTGAAAAAATGTTTGCTGAGATTTCAGGAAACTCGTAGTTTTTTGGTACTTGGCAAAGCCTTTCAATGAATGTGATTCTCGTCAGTCTCTGCTTGGGGCTACTTCAATAGGACACAAACCATAGCGATAGAACTTGGAACTACATTATTGTGCCAAGTTTCAAAGAGCTATCACAAACCGCGTTTGATTTAGGTTCCAACTACATGTATCCATATAGGAGAAAACAGAGTGAAACCTAAACATGAAAACGGTTACTGCAAAGGAACGGTTTAACCTAGAAGAACAAAATTTGGTGAGCCAAGTGGGATTGGTGTACTGATAATTACCTGCAAGTATCATCAAGATTGGGTGAAAAAATGTTTGCTGAGATTTCAGGAAACTCGTAGTTTTTTGGAAGCTTGGCAACCCCTTTCAATGAAGTCTCTGCTTGGGGCTACTTCAATAGGACACAAACCATAGCGATAGAACTTGGAACTACATTATTGTGCCAAGTTTCAAAGAGCTAGCACAAACCGTGTTTGATGTATTTTTTTTATTTTTTTTTTATTGGTCGTTCATAACATTACATAGTTCTTAATACATCATATTACACAGTTTGATTCACGTGGATTATGAACTCCCCATTTTACCCCATATACAAATTGCTGTATCATATCAGTTTCCCTTCCATTGCTTGACATATTGCCTTTCTAGTGTCTGATGTATTCTGCTGTCTGTCCTATTCTCTACTATCCCCCTCCACTCCCCTCCCCTCCCCTCCCCTCCCCTTTTCTTTCTCTACCCCTTCTACTGTAAATCATTTCTTCCATTTGTATTATCTTGTCTTGCATTAAAAAATGACAAAATCATAGAATTTGGAGGAAAATGGATGGCATTAGAGCAGATTATGCTAAGTGAAGCTAGTCAATCTTTAAAAAACAAATACCAAATGACTCCTTTGATATAAGGGGAGTAAACAAGGACAGGGTAGGGACGAAGAGCTTGAGAAGAAGATTTACATTAAACAGGGATGAGAGGAGGAGGGAAAGGGAGTGAGAAGGGAAATTGCATGGAAATGGAAGGCGATCCTCAGGGTTATACAAAATGTCATATAAGAGGAAAGGAGGGGCCACAAGACAAGATAATACAAATGGAAGAAATGATTTACCGTGTTTGATTTAGAGTTCCAACTACATGTATCCATATGGGAGAAAACAGAGTGAAACCTAAACATGAAAACGGTTACTGCAAAGGAACAGTTTAACCTAGAAGAACGAAATTTGGTGAGCCAAGTGGGATTGGTGTACTGATCATTACCTGCAAGTATCATCAAGATTGGTGAAAAAATGTTTGGTGAGATTTCAGGAAACTCGTAGTATTTTTGGAAGCTTGGCAACCCCTTTCAATGAAAGTGATTCTCGTCAGTCTCTGCTTGCGGCTACTTCAATAGAACACAAACCATAGCCATAGAACTTGGAACTACATTATTGTGCCAAGTTTCAAAGAGCTAGCACAAACCGTGTTTGATTTAGAGTTCCAAATACATGTATCCATATAGGAGAAAACAGAGTGAAACCTAAACATGAAAACGGTTACTGCAAAGGAACGGTTTAACCTAGAAGAAGGAAATTTGGTGAGCCAAGTGGGATTGGTGTACTGATCATTACCTGCAAGTATCATCAAGATTGGGTGAAAAAATGTTTGCTGAGATTTCAGGAAACTCGTAGTTTTTTGGAAGCTTGGCAACCAATTTCAATGAATGTGATTCTCGTCAGTCTCTGCTTGGGGCTACTTCAATAGGACACAAACCATAGCGATACAACCTTGGAGGTACATTATTGTGCCAAGTTTCAAAGAGCTAGCACAAACCGCGTTTGATTTAGAGTTCCAACTACATGTATCCATATAGGAGAAAACAGAGTGAAACCTAAACATGAAAACGGTTGCTAAAAAAGAACGGTTTAACCTAGAAGAACGAAATTTTTTGAGCCATGTCTGATTCGTGTACTGATCATTATCTGCAAGTATCATCAAGATTGGTGAAAAAATGTTTGCTGAGATTTCAGGAAACTCGTAGTTTTTGGGAAGCTTGGCAACCCCTTTCAATGAAAGTGATTCTCGTCAGTCTCTGCTTGGGGCTACTTCAATAGGACACAAACCATAGCAATAGAACTTGGAACTACATTATTGTGCCAAGTTTCAAAGAGCTAGCACAAACCGCGTTTGATTTAGAGTTCCAACTACATGTATCCATATAGGAGAAAACAGAGTGAAACCTAAACATGAAAACGGTTGCTAAAAAGGAACGGTTTAACCTAGAAGAACGAAATTTGGTGAGCCAAGTGGGATTGGTGTACTGATCATTATCTGCAAGTATCATCAAGATTGGTGAAAAAATGTTTGCTGAGATTTCAGGAAACTCGTAGTTTTTGGGAAGCTTGGCAACCCCTTTCAATGAAAGTGATTCTCGTCAGTCTCTGCCTGTGACTACTTCAATAGGACACAAACCATAGCCATAGAACTTGGAACTACATTATTGTGCCAAGTTTCAAAGAGCTAGCACAAACCGTGTTGATTTAGAGTTCCAACTACATGTATCCATATAGGAGAAAACAGAGTGAAACCTAAACATGAAAACGGTTACTGCAAAGGAACGGTTTAACCTAGAAGAACGAAATTTGGAGAGCCAAGTGGGATTGGTGTACTGATCATTACCTGCAAATACCATCAAGATTGGGTGAAAAAATGTTTGCTGAGATTTCAGGAAACTCGTAGTTTTTGGGAAGCTTGGCAACCCCTTTCAATGAAAGTGATTCTCGTCAGTCTCTGCCTGTGACTACTTCAATAGGACACAAACCATAGCCATAGAACTTGGAACTACATTATTGTGCCAAGTTTCAAAGAGCTAGCACAAACCGTGTTTGATTTAGAGTTCCAACTACATGTATCCATATAGGAGAAAACAGAGTGAAACCTAAACATGAAAACGGTTACTGCAAAGGAACGGTTTAACCTAGAAGAACGAAATTTGGAGAGCCAAGTGGGATTGGTGTACTGATCATTACCTGCAAATACCATCAAGATTGGGTGAAAAAATGTTTGCTGAGATTTCAGGAAAACTCGTAGTTTTTGGGAAGCTTGGCAACCCCTTTCAATGAAAGTGATTCTCGTCAGTCTCTGCTTGGGGCTACTTCAATAGGACACAAACCATAGCCATAGAACTTGGAACTACATTATTGTGCCAAGTTTCAAAGAGCTACCACAATCCGCGTTTGATTTAGAGTTCCAACTACATGTATCCATATAGGAGAAAACAGAGTGAAACCTAAACATGAAAACGGTTACTGCAATGGAACGGTTTAACCTAGAGGAACGAAATTTGGTGAGCCAAGTGGGATTGGGGTACTGATCATTACCTGCAAGTATCATCAAGATTGGGTGAAAAAATGTTTGCTGAGATTTCAGGAACTCGTAGTTTTTTGGAAGCTTGGCAACCCCTTTCAATGAAAGTGATTCTCGTCAGTCTCTGCTTCGGCCTACTTCAATAGGACACAAACCATAGCGATAGAACTTGGAACTACATTATTGTGCCACGTTTCAAAGAGCTAGCACAAACCGTGTTTGATGTATTTTTTTTTATTTTTTTTTTATTGGTCGTTCATAACATTACATAGTTCTTAATACATCATATTACACAGTTTGATTCACGTGGATTATGAACTCCCCATTTTACCCCATATACAAATTGCTGTATCATATCAGTTTCCCTTCCATTGCTTGACATATTGCCTTTCTAGTGTCTGATGTATTCTGCTGTCTGTCCTATTCTCTACTATCCCCCTCCACTCCCCTCCCCTCCCCTCCCCTCCCCTTTTCTTTCTCTACCCCTTCTACTGTAAATCATTTCTTCCATTTGTATTATCTTGTCTTGCATTAAAAAATGACAAAATCATAGAATTTGGAGGAAATGGATGGCATTAGAGCAGATTATGCTAAGTGAAGCTAGTCAATCTTTAAAAAACAAATACCAAATGACTCCTTTGATATAAGGGGAGTAAACAAGGACAGGGTAGGGACGAAGAGCTTGAGAAGAAGATTTACATTAAACAGGGATGAGAGAGGAGGGAAAGGGAGTGAGAAGGGAAATTGCATGGAAATGGAAGGCGATCCTCAGGGTTATACAAAATGTCATATAAGAGGAAAGGAGGGGCAAGACAAGATAATACAAATGGAAGAAATGATTTACCGTGTTTGATTTAGAGTTCCAACTACATGTATCCATATGGGAGAAAACAGAGTGAAACCTAAACATGAAAACGGTTACTGCAAAGGAACAGTTTAACCTAGAAGAACGAAATTTGGTGAGCCAAGTGGGATTGGTGTACTGATCATTACCTGCAAGTATCATCAAGATTGGTGAAAAAATGTTTGGTGAGATTTCAGGAAACTCGTAGTATTTTTGGAAGCTTGGCAACCCCTTTCAATGAAAGTGATTCTCGTCAGTCTCTGCTTGCGGCTACTTCAATAGAACACAAACCATAGCCATAGAACTTGGAACTACATTATTGTGCCAAGTTTCAAAGAGCTAGCACAAACCGTGTTTGATTTAGAGTTCCAAATACATGTATCCATATAGGAGAAAACAGAGTGAAACCTAAACATGAAAACGGTTACTGCAAAGGAACGGTTTAACCTAGAAGAAGGAAATTTGGTGAGCCAAGTGGGATTGGTGTACTGATCATTACCTGCAAGTATCATCAAGATTGGGTGAAAAAATGTTTGCTGAGATTTCAGGAAAACTCGTAGTTTTTTGGAAGCTTGGCAACCAATTTCAATGAATGTGATTCTCGTCAGTCTCTGCTTGGGGCTACTTCAATAGGACACAAACCATAGCGATACAACTTGGAGGTACATTATTGTGCCAAGTTTCAAAGAGCTAGCACAAACCGCGTTTGATTTAGAGTTCCAACTACATGTATCCATATAGGAGAAAACAGAGTGAAACCTAAACATGAAAACGGTTGCTAAAAAAGAACGGTTTAACCTAGAAGAACGAAATTTTTTGAGCCATGTCTGATTCGTGTACTGATCATTATCTGCAAGTATCATCAAGATTGGTGAAAAAATGTTTGCTGAGATTTCAGGAAACTCGTAGTTTTTGGGAAGCTTGGCAACCCCTTTCAATGAAAGTGATTCTCGTCAGTCTCTGCTTGGGGCTACTTCAATAGGACACAAACCATAGCAATAGAACTTGGAACTACATTATTGTGCCAAGTTTCAAAGAGCTAGCACAAACCGCGTTTGATTTAGAGTTCCAACTACATGTATCCATATAGGAGAAAACAGAGTGAAACCTAAACATGAAAACGGTTGCTAAAAAGGAACGGTTTAACCTAGAAGAACGAAATTTGGTGAGCCAAGTGGGATTGGTGTACTGATCATTATCTGCAAGTATCATCAAGATTGGTGAAAAAATGTTTGCTGAGATTTCAGGAAACTCGTAGTTTTTGGGAAGCTTGGCAACCCCTTTCAATGAAAGTGATTCTCGTCAGTCTCTGCCTGTGACTACTTCAATAGGACACAAACCATAGCCATAGAACTTGGAACTACATTATTGTGCCAAGTTTCAAAGAGCTAGCACAAACCGTGTTTGATTTAGAGTTCCAACTACATGTATCCATATAGGAGAAAACAGAGTGAAACCTAAACATGAAAACGGTTACTGCAAAGGAACGGTTTAACCTAGAAGAACGAAATTTGGAGAGCCAAGTGGGATTGGTGTACTGATCATTACCTGCAAATACCATCAAGATTGGGTGAAAAAATGTTTGCTGAGATTTCAGGAAACTCGTAGTTTTTGGGAAGCTTGGCAACCCCTTTCAATGAAAGTGATTCTCGTCAGTCTCTGCCTGTGACTACTTCAATAGGACACAAACCATAGCCATAGAACTTGGAACTACATTATTGTGCCAAGTTTCAAAGAGCTAGCACAAACCGTGTTTGATTTAGAGTTCCAACTACATGTATCCATATAGGAGAAAACAGAGTGAAACCTAAACATGAAAACGGTTACTGCAAAGGAACGGTTTAACCTAGAAGAACGAAATTTGGAGAGCCAAGTGGGATTGGTGTACTGATCATTACCTGCAAATACCATCAAGATTGGGTGAAAAAATGTTTGCTGAGATTTCAGGAAACTCGTAGTTTTTGGGAAGCTTGGCAACCCCTTTCAATGAAAGTGATTCTCGTCAGTCTCTGCTTGGGGCTACTTCAATAGGACACAAACCATAGCCATAGAACTTGGAACTACATTATTGTGCCAAGTTTCAAAGAGCTACCACAATCCGCGTTTGATTTAGAGTTCCAACTACATGTATCCATATAGGAGAAAACAGAGTGAAACCTAAACATGAAAACGGTTACTGCAATGGAACGGTTTAACCTAGAGGAACGAAATTTGGTGAGCCAAGTGGGATTGGGGTACTGATCATTACCTGCAAGTATCATCAAGATTGGGTGAAAAAATGTTTGCTGAGATTTCAGGAAACTCGTAGTTTTTTGGAAGCTTGGCAACCCCTTTCAATGAAAGTGATTCTCGTCAGTCTCTGCTTCGGCCTACTTCAATAGGACACAAACCATAGCGATAGAACTTGGAACTACATTATTGTGCCACGTTTCAAAGAGCTAGCACAAACCGTGTTTGATGTATTTTTTTTTATTTTTTTTTTATTGGTCGTTCATAACATTACATAGTTCTTAATACATCATATTACACAGTTTGATTCACGTGGATTATGAACTCCCCATTTTACCCCATATACAAATTGCTGTATCATATCAGTTTCCCTTCCATTGCTTGACATATTGCCTTTCTAGTGTCTGATGTATTCTGCTGTCTGTCCTATTCTCTACTATCCCCCTCCACTCCCTCCCCTCCCCTCCCCTCCCCTTTTCTTTCTCTACCCCTTCTACTGTAAATCATTTCTTCCATTTGTATTATCTTGTCTTGCATTAAAAAATGACAAAATCATAGAATTTGGAGGAAAATGGATGGCATTAGAGCAGATTATGCTAAGTGAAGCTAGTCAATCTTTAAAAAACAAATACCAAATGACTCCTTTGATATAAGGGGAGTAAACAAGGACAGGGTAGGGACGAAGAGCTTGAGAAGAAGATTTACATTAAACAGGGATGAGAGGAGGAGGGATAGGGAGTGAGAAGGGAAATTGCATGGAAATGGAAGGCGATCCTCAGGGTTATACAAAATGTCATATAAGAGGAAAGGAGGGGCAAGACAAGATAATACAAATGGAAGAAATGATTTACCGTGTTTGATTTAGAGTTCCAACTACTGTATCCATATGGGAGAAAACAGAGTGAAAACCTAAACATGAAAACGGTTACTGCAAAGGAACAGTTTAACCTAGAAGAACGAAATTTGGTGAGCCAAGTGGGATTGGTGTACTGATCATTACCTGCAAGTATCATCAAGATTGGTGAAAAAAATGTTTGGTGAGATTTCAGGAAACTCGTAGTATTTTTGGAAGCTTGGCAACCCCTTTCAATGAAAGTGATTCTCGTCAGTCTCTGCTTGCGGCTACTTCAATAGAACACAAACCATAGCCATAGAACTTGGAACTACATTATTGTGCCAAGTTTCAAAGAGCTAGCACAAACCGTGTTTGATTTAGAGTTCCAAATACATGTATCCATATAGGAGAAAACAGAGTGAAACCTAAACATGAAAACGGTTACTGCAAAGGAACGGTTTAACCTAGAAGAAGGAAATTTGGTGAGCCAAGTGGGATTGGTGTACTGATCATTACCTGCAAGTATCATCAAGATTGGGTGAAAAAATGTTTGCTGAGATTTCAGGAAACTCGTAGTTTTTTGGAAGCTTGGCAACCAATTTCAATGAATGTGATTCTCGTCAGTCTCTGCTTGGGGCTACTTCAATAGGACACAAACCATAGCGATACAACTTGGAGGTACATTATTGTGCCAAGTTTCAAAGAGCTAGCACAAACCGCGTTTGATTTAGAGTTCCAACTACATGTATCCATATAGGAGAAAACAGAGTGAAACCTAAACATGAAAACGGTTGCTAAAAAAGAACGGTTTAACCTAGAAGAACGAAATTTTTTGAGCCATGTCTGATTCGTGTACTGATCATTATCTGCAAGTATCATCAAGATTGGTGAAAAAATGTTTGCTGAGATTTCAGGAAACTCGTAGTTTTTGGGAAGCTTGGCAACCCCTTTCAATGAAAGTGATTCTCGTCAGTCTCTGCTTGGGGCTACTTCAATAGGACACAAACCATAGCAATAGAACTTGGAACTACATTATTGTGCCAAGTTTCAAAGAGCTAGCACAAACCGCGTTTGATTTAGAGTTCCAACTACATGTATCCATATAGGAGAAAACAGAGTGAAACCTAAACATGAAAACGGTTGCTAAAAAGGAACGGTTTAACCTAGAAGAACGAAATTTGGTGAGCCAAGTGGGATTGGTGTACTGATCATTATCTGCAAGTATCATCAAGATTGGTGAAAAAATGTTTGCTGAGATTTCAGGAAACTCGTAGTTTTTGGGAAGCTTGGCAACCCCTTTCAATGAAAGTGATTCTCGTCAGTCTCTGCCTGTGACTACTTCAATAGGACACAAACCATAGCCATAGAACTTGGAACTACATTATTGTGCCAAGTTTCAAAGAGCTAGCACAAACCGTGTTTGATTTAGAGTTCCAACTACATGTATCCATATAGGAGAAAACAGAGTGAAACCTAAACATGAAAACGGTTACTGCAAAGGAACGGTTTAACCTAGAAGAACGAAATTTGGAGAGCCAAGTGGGATTGGTGTACTGATCATTACCTGCAAATACCATCAAGATTGGGTGAAAAAATGTTTGCTGAGATTTCAGGAAACTCGTAGTTTTTGGGAAGCTTGGCAACCCCTTTCAATGAAAGTGATTCTCGTCAGTCTCTGCCTGTGACTACTTCAATAGGACACAAACCATAGCCATAGAACTTGGAACTACATTATTGTGCCAAGTTTCAAAGAGCTAGCACAAACCGTGTTTGATTTAGAGTTCCAACTACATGTATCCATATAGGAGAAAACAGAGTGAAACCTAAACATGAAAACGGTTACTGCAAAGGAACGGTTTAACCTAGAAGAACGAAATTTGGAGAGCCAAGTGGGATTGGTGTACTGATCATTACCTGCAAATACCATCAAGATTGGGTGAAAAAATGTTTGCTGAGATTTCAGGAAACTCGTAGTTTTTGGGAAGCTTGGCAACCCCTTTCAATGAAAGTGATTCTCGTCAGTCTCTGCTTGGGGCTACTTCAATAGGACACAAACCATAGCCATAGAACTTGGAACTACATTATTGTGCCAAGTTTCAAAGAGCTAGCACAATCCGCGTTTGATTTAGAGTTCCAACTACATGTATCCATATAGGAGAAAACAGAGTGAAACCTAAACATGAAAACGGTTACTGCAATGGAACGGTTTAACCTAGAAGAACGAAATTTGGTGAGCCAAGTGGGATTGGGGTACTGATCATTACCTGCAAGTATCATCAAGATTGGGTGAAAAAATGTTTGCTGAGATTTCAGGAAACTCGTAGTTTTTTGGAAGCTTGGCAACCCCTTTCAATGAAAGTGATTCTCGTCAGTCTCTGCTTCGGCCTACTTCAATAGGACACAAACCATAGCGATAGAACTTGGAACTACATTATTGTGCCACGTTTCAAAGAGCTAGCACAAACCGTGTTTGATTTAGAGTTCCAACTACATGTATCCATATAGGAGAAAACAGAGTGAAACCTAAACATAAAAACGGTTACTGCAAAGGAACGGTTTAACCTAGAAGAACGAAATTTGGTGAGCCAAGTGTGATTGGATTACTGATCATTACCTGCAAGTATCATCAAGATTGGTGAAAAAATGTTTGCTGAGATTTCAAGAAACTCGTAGTTTTTTGGAAGCTTGGCAACCCCTTTCAATGAAAGTGATTCTCGTCAGTCTCTGCTTGGGGCTACTTCAATAGGACACAAACCATAGCCATAGAACTTGGAACTACATTATTGTGCCAAGTTTCAAAGAGCTAGCACAAACCGTGTTTGATTTAGAGTTCAAACTACATGTATCCATATAGGGGAAAACAGAGTGAAACCTAAACATGAAAACGGTTACTGCAAAGGAACGGTTTAACCTAGAAGAACGAAATTTGGTGAGCCAAGTGGGATTGGTGTACTGATCATTACCTGCAAGTATCATCAAGATTGGGTGAAAAAATGTTTGGTGAGATTTCAGGAAATTCGTAGTTTTTTGGAAGCTTGGCAACCCCTTTCAATGAATGTGATTCTCGTCAGTCTCTGCTTCGGGCTACTTCAATAGGACACAAACCATAGCGATAGAACTTGGAACTACATTATTGTGCCAAGTTTCAAAGAGCTAGCACAAACCGCGTTTGATTTAGAGTTCCAACTACATGTATCCACATAGGAGAAAACAGAGTGAAACCTAAACATGAAAACGGTTGCTAAAAAGGAACGGTTTAACCTAGAAGAACGAAATTTTTTGAGCCAAGTCTGATTCGTGTACTGATCAATATCTGCAAGTATCATCAAGATTGGTGAAAAAATGTTTGCTGAGATTTCAGGAAACTCGTAGTTTTTGGGAAGCGTGGCAACCCCTTTCAATGAAAGTGATTCTCGTCAGTCTCTGCTTAGGGCTACTTCAATAGGACACAAACCATAGCCATAGAACTTGGAACTACATTATTGTGCCAAGTTTCAAAGAGCTAGCACAAACCGCGTTTGATTTAGAGTTCCAACTACATGTATCCATATAGGAGAAAACAGAGTGAAACCTAAACATGAAAACGGTTACTGCAATGGAACGGTTTAACCTAGAAGAACGAAATTTGGTGAGCCAAGTGGGATTGGTGTACTGATCATTACCTGCAAGTATCATCAAGATTGGGTGAAAAAATGTTTGCTGAGATTTCAGGAAACTCGTAGTTTTTTGGAAGGTTGGCAACCAATTTCAATGAATGTGAATCTCGTCAGTTTCTGCTTGGGGCTACTTCAATAGGATACAAACCGTAGCGATAGAACTTGGAACAACATTATTGTGCCAAGTTTCAAAGAGCTGGCACAATCCGCGTTTGATTTAGAGTTCCAACTACATGTATCCATATAGGAGAAAACAGAGTGAAACCTAAACATGAAAACGGTTGCTAAAAAGGAACGGTTTAACCTAGAAGAACGAAATTTGGTGAGCCAAGTGGGATTGGTGTACTGATCATTATCTGCAAGTATCATCAAGATTGGTGAAAAAATGTTTGCTGAGATTTCAGGAAACTCGTAGTTTTTGGGAAGCTTGGCAACCCCTTTCAATGAAAGTGATTCTCGTCAGTCTCTGCTTGTGACTACTTCAATAGGACACAAACCATAGCCATAGAACTTGGAACTACATTATTGTGCCAAGTTTCAAAGAGCTAGCACAAACCGTGTTTGATTTAGAGTTCCAACTACCTGTATCCATATAGGAGAAAACAGAGTGAAACCTAAACATGAAAACGGTTACTGCAAAGGAACGGTTTAACCTAGAAGAACGAAATTTGGTGAGCCAAGTGGGATTGGTGTACTGATCATTACCTGCAAGTATCATCAAGATTGGGTGAAAAAATCTTTGCTTGCTGAGATTTCAGGAAACTCGTAGTTTTTTGGAAGCTTGGCAACCCCCTTTTCAATGAAAGTGATTCTCGTCAGTCTCTGCTTGGGGCTACTTCAATAGGACACAAACCATAGCGATAGAACTTGGAACTACATTATTGTGCCAAGTTTCAAAGAGCTAGCACAAACCGTGTTTAATGTATTTTTTTTTATTGGTCGTTCATAACATTACATAGTTCTTAATACATCATATTACACAGTTTGATTCACGTGGATTATGAACTCCCCATTTTACCCCATATACAAATTGCTGTATCATATCAGTTTCCCTTCATTGCTTGACATTGCCTTTCTAGTGTCTGATGTATTCTGCTGTCTGTCCTATTCTACTATCCCCCTCCCCTACCCTCCCCTCCCCTCCCATTTTCTTTCTCTACCCCTTCTACTGTAAATCATTTCTTCCATTTGTATTATCTTGTCTTCCATTAAAAAATGACAAAATCATAGAATTTGGAGGAAAATGGATGGTATTAGAGCAGATTATGCTAAGTGAAGCTAGTCAATCTTTAAAAAACAAATACCAAATGACTCCTTTGATATAAGGGGAGTAAACAAGGACAGGGTAGGGACGAAAGAGCTTGAGAAGAAGATTTACATTAACAGGGATGAGAGGTGGGAGGAAAGGGAGTGAGAAGGGAAATTGCATGGAAATGGAAGGCGATCCTCAGGGTTATACAAAAATGTCATATAAGAGGAAAGGAGGGGCAAGACAAGATAATACAAATGGAAGAAATGATTTACCGTGTTTGATTTAGAGTTCCAAATACATGTATCCATATAGGAGAAAACAGAGTGAAACCTAAACAAAAAAAGGTTACTGCAAAGGAACAGTTTAACCTAGAAGAACGAAATTTGGTGAGCCAAGTGGGATTGGTGTACTGATCATTACCTGCAAGTATCATCAAGATTGGTGAAAAAATGATTGGTGAGATTTCAGGAAACTCGTAGTATTTTTGGAAGCTTGGCAACCCCTTCAATGAAAGTGATTCTCGTCAGTCTCTGCTTGCGGCTACTTCAATAGAACACAAACCATAGCCATAGAACTTGGAACTACATTATTGTGCCAAGTTTCAAAGAGCTAGCACAAACCGTGTTTGATTTAGAGTTCCAACTACATGTATCCATATAGGAGAAAACAGAGTGAAACCTAAACATGAAAACGGTTACTGCAAAGGAACGGTTTAACCTAGAAGAACAAAATTTGGTGAGCCAAGTGGGATTGGATCACTGATCATTACCTGCAAGTATCATCAAGATTGGTGAAAAAATGTTTGGTGAGATTTCAGGAAACTCGTAGTTTTTTTGGAAGCTTGGCAACCCCTTTCCATGAAAGTGACTCTCGTCAGTCTCTGCTTGGGGCTACTTCAATAGGACACAAACCATAGCCATTGAACTTGGAACAACATTATTGTGCCAAGTTTCAAAGAGCTAGCACAAACCGTGTTTGATTTAGAGTTCCAAATACATGTTATCCATATAGGAGAAAACAGAGTGAAACCTAAACATGAAAACGGTTACTGCAAAGGAACGGTTTAACCTAGAAGAACGAAATTTGGTGAGCCAAGTGGGATTGGTGTACTGATCATTACCTGCAAGTATCATCAAGATTGGGTGAAAAAAATGTTTGCTGAGATTTCAGGAAACTCGTAGTTTTTTGGAAGCTTGGCAACCCCTTTCAATGAAAGTGATTCTCGTCAGTCTCTGCTTGGGGCTACTTCAATAGGACACAAACCATAGCGATAGAACTTGGAACTACATTATTGTGCCAAGTTTCAAAGGCTAGCACAAACCGTGTTTGATGTATTTTTTTTATTTTTTTTATTGGTCGTTCATAACATTACATAGTTCTTAATACATCATATTACACAGTTTGATTCACGTGGATTATGAACTCCCCATTTTACCCCATATACAAATTGCTGTATCATATCAGTTTCCCTTCCATTGCTTGACATATTGCCTTTCTAGTGTCTGATGTATTCTGCTGTCTGTCCTATTCTCTACTATCCCCCTCCCTCCCCTCCCCTCCACTCCCCTCCCCTTTTCTTTCTCTACCCCTTCTACTGTAAATCATTTCTTCCATTTGTATTATCTTGTCTTGCATTAAAAAATGACAAAATCATAGAATTTGGAGGAAAATGGATGGCATTAGAGCAGATTATGCTAAGTGAAGCTAGTCAATCTTTAAAAAACAAATACCAAATGACTCCTTTGATATAAGGGGAGTAAACAAGGACAGGGTAGGGACGAAGAGCTTGAGAAGAAGATTTACATTAAACAGGGATGAGAGGTGGGAGGAAAGGGAGTGAGAAGGGAAATTGCATGGAAATGGAAGGCGATCCTCAGGGTTATACAAAATGTCATATAAGAGGAAAGGAGGGGCAAGACAAGATAATACAAATGGAAGAAATGATTTACCGTGTTTGATTTAGAGTTCCAACTACATGTATCCATATAGGAGAAAACAGAGTGAAACCTAAACATGAAAACGGTTACTGCAAAGGAACAGTTTAACCTAGAAGAACGAAATTTGGTGAGCCAAGTGGGATTGGTGTACTGATCATTACCTGCAAGTATCATCAAGATTGGTGAAAAAATGTTTGGTGAGATTTCAGGAAACTCGTAGTATTTTTGGAAGCTTGGCAACCCCTTTCAATGAAAGTGATTCTCGTCAGTCTCTGCTTGCGGCTACTTCAATAGAAGACAAACCATAGCCATAGAACTTGGAACTACATTATTGTGCCAAGTTTTCAAAGAGCTAGCACAAACCGTGTTTGATTTAGAGTTCCAACTACATGTATCCATATAGGACAAAACTGAGTGAAACCTAAACATGAAAACGGTTACTGCAAAGGAACGGTTTAACCTAGAAGAACGAAATTTGGTGTGCCAAGTGGGATTGGATTACTGATCATTACCTGCAAGTATCATCAAGATTGGTGAAAACTGTTTGGTGAGATTTCAGGAAACTCGTAGTTTTTTTGGAAGCTTGGCAACCCCTTTCCATGAAAGTGATTCTCGTCAGTCTCTGCTTGGGGCTACTTCAATAGGACACAAACCATAGCCATAGAACTTGGAACTACATTATTGTGCCAAGTTTCAAAGAGCTAGCACAAACCGTGTTTGATTTAGAGTTCCAACTACATGTATCCATATAGGAGAAAACAGAGTGAAACCTAAACATGAAAACGGTTACTGCAAAGGAACGGTTTAACCTAGAAGAGAACGAAATTTGTGTGAGCCAAGTGGGATTGGTGTACTGATCATTACCTGCAAGTATCATCAGGATTGGGTGAAAAAATGTTTGCTGAGATTTCAGGAAACTCGTAGTTTTTTGGAAGCTTGGCAACCCCTTTCAATGAAGTGATTCTCGTCAGTCTCTGCTTGGGGCTACTTCAATAGGACACAACCATAGCGACAGAACCTTGGAACTACATTATTGTGCCAAGTTTCAAAGAGCTAGCATCAAACCGGTTTGATTTAGAGTTCCCAAATACATGGATCCATATAGGAGAAAACAGAGTGAAACCTAAACATGAAAACGGTTACTGCAAAGGAACGGTTTAACCTAGAAGAACGAAATTTGGTGAGCCAAGTGGGATTGGTGTACTGATCATTACCTGCAAAGTATCATCAAGATTGGGTGAAAAAATGTTTGCTGAGATTTCAGGAAACTCGTAGTTTTTTGGAAGCTTGGCAACCAATTTCAATGAATGTGATTCTCGTCAGTCTCTGCTTGCGGCTACTTCAATAGGACACAAACCATGCGATACAACTTGGAGGTACATTATTGTGCCAAGTTTCAAAGAGCTAGCACAAACCGCGTTTGATTTAGAGTTCCAACTACATGTATCCATATAGGAGAAAAACAGAGTGAAACCTAAACATGAAAACGGTTGCTAAAAAGGAACGGTTTAACCTAGAAGAACGAAATTTTTGAGCCATGTCTGATTCGTGTACTGATCATTATCTGCAAGTATCATCAAGATTGGTGAAAAAATGTTTGCTGAGATTTCAGGAAACTCGTAGTTTTTGGGGAAGCTTGGCAACCCCTTTCAATGAAAGTGATTCTCGTCAGTCTCTGCTTGGGGCTACTTCAATAGGACACAAACCATAGCCATAGAACTTGGAACTACATTATTGTGCCAAGTTTCAAAGAGCTAGCACAAACCGCGTTTGATTTAGAGTTCCAACTACATGTATCCATAATAGGAGAAAACAGAGTGAAACCTAAACATGAAAACGGTTACTGCAAAGGAACGGTTTTACCTAGAAGAACGAAATTTTGGTGAGCCAAGTGGGATTGGTGTACTGATCATTACCTGCAAGTATCATCAAGATTGGGTGAAAAAATGTTTGCTGAGATTTCAGGAAACTCGTAGTTTTTTGGAAGCTTTGGCAACCCCTTTCAATGAAAGTGATTCTCGTCAGTCTCTGCTTGGGGCTACTTCAATAGGACACAAACCATAGCGATAGAACTTGGAACTACATTATTGTGCCAAGTTTCAAAGAGCTAGCACAAACCGTGTTTGATGTATTTTTTTTTATTTTTTTTTATTGGTCGTTCATAACATTACATAGTTCTTAATACATCATATTACACAGTTTGATTCACGTGGATTATGAACTCCCCCTTTTACCCCATATACAAATTGCTGTATCATATCAGTTTCCTTCCATTGCTTGACATATTGCCTTTCTAGTGTCTGATGTATTCTGCTGTCTGTCCTATTCTCTACTATCCTCCCTCCCCTCCCCTCCCCTCCCCTCCCCTCCCCTTTTCTTTCTCTACCCCTTCTACTGTAAATCATTTCTTCCATTTGTATTATCTTGTCTTGCATTAAAAAATGACAAAATCATAGAATTTGGAGGAAAATGAATGGCATTAGAGCAGATTATGCTAAGTGAAGCTAGTCAATCTTTAAAAAACAAATACCAAATGACTCCTTTGATATAAGGGGAGTAAACAAGGACAGGGTAGGGACGAAGAGCTTGAGAAGAAGATTTACATTAAACAGGGATGAGAGGTGGGAGGGAAAGGGAGTGAGAAGGGAAATTGCATGGAAATGGAAGGCGATCCTCAGGGTTATACAAAATGTCATATAAGAGGAAAGGAGGGGCAAGACAAGATAATACAATTTGGAAGAAATGATTTACCGTGTTTGATTTAGAGTTCCAACTACATGTATCCATATAGGAGAAAACAGAGTGAAAACCTAAACATGAAAACGGTTACTGCAAAGAAACAGTTTAACCTAGAAGAACGAAATTTGGTGAGCCAAGTGGGATTGGATTACTGATCATTACCTGCAAGTATCATCAAGATTGGTGAAAAAATGTTTGGTGAGATTTCAGGAAACTCGTAGTATTTTTGGAAGCTTGGCAACCCCTTTCAATGAAAGTGATTCTCGTCAGTCTCTGCTTGCGGCTACTTCAATAGAAGACAAACCATAGCCATAGAACTTGGAACTACATTATTGTGCCAAGTTTCAAAGAGCTAGCACAAACCGTGTTTGATTTAGAGTTCCAACTACATGTATCCATATAGGAGAAAACTGAGTGAAACCTAAACATAAAAACGGTTACTGCAAAGGGAACGGTTTAACCTAGAAGAACGAAATTTGGTGTGCCAAGTGGGATTGGATTACTGATCATTACCTGCAAGTATCATCAAGATTGGTGAAAAACTGTTTGGTGAGATTTCAGGAAACTCGTAGTTTTTTTGGAAGCTTGGCAACCCCTTTCCATGAAAGTGATTCTCGTCAGTCTCTGCTTGGGGCTACTTCAATAGGACACAAACCATAGCCATAGAACTTGGAACTACATTATTGTGCCAAGTTTCAAAGAGCTAGCACAAACCGTGTTTGATTTAGAGTTCCAACTACATGTATCCATATAGGAGAAAACAGAGTGAAACCTAAACATGAAAACGGTTACTGCAAAGGAACGGTTTAACCTAGAAGAACGAAATTTGGTGAGCCAAGTGGGATTGGTGTACTGATCATTACCTGCAAGTATCATCAGGATTGGGTGAAAAAATGTTTGCTGAGATTTCAGGAAACTCGTAGTTTTTTGGAAGCTTGGCAACCCCTTTCAATGAATGTGATTCTCGTCAGTCTCTGCTTGGGGCTACTTCAATAGGACACAAACCATAGCGATAGAACTTGGAACTACATTATTGTGCCAAGTTTCAAAGAGCTAGCACAAACCGCGTTTGATTTAGAGTTCCAAGTACATGTATCCATATAGGAGAAAACAGAGTGAAACCTAAACATGAAAACGGTTACTGCAAAGGAACGGTTTAACCTAGAAGAACGAAATTTGGTGAGCCAAGTGGGATTGGTGTACTGATCATTACCTGCAAGTATCATCAAGTTTGGGTGAAAAAATGTTTGCTGAGATTTCAGGAAACTCGTAGTTTTTTGGAAGGTTGGCAACCAATTTCAATGAATGTGATTCTCGTCAGTCTCTGCTTGGGGCTACTTCAATAGGACACAAACCATAGCGATACAACTTGGAGGTACATTATTGTGCCAAGTTTCAAAGAGCTAGCACAAACCGCGTTTGATTTAGAGTTCCAACTACATGTATCCATATAGGAGAAAACAGAGTGAAACCTAAACATGAAAACGGTTGCTAAAAAGGAACGGTTTAACCTAGAAGAACGAAATTTTTTGAGCCATGTCTGATTCGTGTACTGATCATTATCTGCAAGTATCATCAAGATTGGTGAAAAAATGTTTGCTGAGATTTCAGGAAACTCGTAGTTTTTGGGAAGCTTGGCAACCCCTTTCAATGAAAGTGATTCTCGTCAGTCTCTGCTTGGGGCTACTTCAATAGGACACAAACCATAGCCATAGAAGTTGGAACTACATTATTGTGCCAAGTTTCAAAGAGCTAGCACAAACCGTGTTTGATTTAGAGTTCCAACTACATGTATCCATATAGGAGAAAACAGAGTGAAACCTAAACATGAAAACGGTTACTGCAAAGGAACGGTTTAACCTAGAAGAACAAAATTTGGTGAGCCAAGAGGGATTGGTGTACTGATCATTACTTGCAAGTATCATCAAGTTTGGGTGAAAAAATGTTTGCTGAGATTTCAGGAAACTCGTAGTTTTTTGGAAGCTTGGCAACCCCTTTCAATGAATGTGAATCTCGTCAGTTTCTGCTCGGGGCTACTTCAATAGGATACAAACCATAGCGATAGAACTTGCAACTACATTATTGTGCCAAGTTTCAAAGAGCTAGCACAAACCGCGTTTGATTTAGAGTTCCAACTACATGTATCCATATAGGAGAAAACAGAGTGAAACCTAAACTTGAAAACGGTTGCTAAAAAGGAACGGTTAAACCTAGAAGAACGAAATTTGGTGAGCCAAGTCTGATTCGTGTACTGATCATTATCTGCAAGTATCATCAAGATTGGGTGAAAAAATGTTTGCTGAGATTTCAGGAAACTCGTAGTTTTTGGGAAGGTTGGCAACCAATTTCAATGAATGTGAATCTCGTCAGTTTCTGCTTGGGGCTACTTCAATAGGATACAAACCGTAGCGATAGAACTTGGAACAACATTATTGTGCCAAGTTTCAAAGAGCTGGCACAATCCGCGTTTGATTTAGAGTTCCAACTACATGTATCCATATAGGAGAAAACAGAGTGAAACCTAAACATGAAAACGGTTGCTAAAAAGGAACGGTTTAACCTAGAAGAACGAAATTTGGTGAGCCAAGTGGGATTGGTGTACTGATCATTATCTGCAAGTATCATCAAGATTGGTGAAAAAATGTTTGCTGAGATTTCAGGAAACTCGTAGTTTTTGGGAAGCTTGGCAACCCCTTTCAATGAAAGTGATTCTCGTCAGTCTCTGCTTGTGACTACTTCAATAGGACACAAACCATAGCCATAGAACTTGGAACTACATTATTGTGCCAAGTTTCAAAGAGCTAGCACAAACCGTGTTTGATTTAGAGTTCCAACTACCTGTATCCATATAGGAGAAAACAGAGTGAAACCTAAACATGAAAACGGTTACTGCAAAGGAACGGTTTAACCTAGAAGAACGAAATTTGGTGAGCCAAGTGGGATTGGTGTACTGATCATTACCTGCAAGTATCATCAAGATTGGGTGAAAAAATCTTTGCTGAGATTTCAGGAAACTCGTAGTTTTTTGGAAGCTTGGCAACCCCTTTCAATGAAAGTGATTCTCGTCAGTCTCTGCTTGGGGCTACTTCAATAGGACACAAACCATAGCGATAGAACTTGGAACTACATTATTGTGCCAAGTTTCAATGAGCTAGCACAAACCGTGTTTAATGTATTTTTTTTATTGGTCGTTCATAACATTACATAGTTCTTAATACATCATATTACACAGTTTGATTCACGTGGATTATGAACTCCCCATTTTACCCCATATACAAATTGCTGTATCATATCAGTTTCCCTTCCATTGCTTGACATTGCCTTTCTAGTGTCTGATGTATTCTGCTGTCTGTCCTATTCTCTACTATCCCCCTCCCCTACCCTCCCCTACCCTCCCCTTTTCTTTCTCTACCCCTTCTACTGTAAATCATTTCTTCCATTTGTATTATCTTGTCTTGCATTAAAAAATGACAAAATCATAGAATTTGGAGGAAAATGGATGGCATTAGAGCAGATTATGCTAAGTGAAGCTAGTCAATCTTTAAAAAACAAATACCAAATGACTCCTTTGATATAAGGGGAGTAAACAAGGACAGGGTAGGGACGAAGAGCTTGAGAAGAAGATTTACATTAAACAGGGATGAGAGGTGGGAGGGAAAGGGAGTGAGAAGGGAAATTGCATGGAAATGGAAGGCGATCCTCAGGGTTATACAAAATGTCATATAAGAGGAAAGGAGGGGCAAGACAAGATAATACAAATGGAAGAAATGATTTACCGTGTTTGATTTAGAGTTCCAACTACATGTATCCATATAGGAGAAAACAGAGTGAAACCTAAACAAAAAAAGGTTACTGCAAAGGAACAGTTTAACCTAGAAGAACGAAATTTGGTGAGCCAAGTGGGATTGGTGTACTGATCAATACCTGCAAGTATCATCAAGATTGGTGAAAAAATGATTGGTGAGATTTCAGGAAACTCGTAGTATTTTTGGAAGCTTGGCAACCCCTTTCAATGAAAGTGATTCTCGTCAGTCTCTGCTTGCGGCTACTTCAATAGAACACAAACCATAGCCATAGAACTTGGAACTACATTATTGTGCCAAGTTTCAAAGAGCTAGCACAAACCGTGTTTGATTTAGAGTTCCAACTACATGTATCCATATAGGAGAAAACAGAGTGAAACCTAAACATGAAAACGGTTACTGCAAAGGAACGGTTTAACCTAGAAGAACAAAATTTGGTGAGCCAAGTGGGATTGGATCACTGATCATTACCTGCAAGTATCATCAAGATTGGTGAAAAAATGTTTGGTGAGATTTCAGGAAACTCGTAGTTTTTTTGGAAGCTTGGCAACCCCTTTCCATGAAAGTGACTCTCGTCAGTCTCTGCTTGGGGCTACTTCAATAGGACACAAACCATAGCCATTGAACTTGGAACAACATTATTGTGCCAAGTTTCAAAGAGCTAGCACAAACCGTGTTTGATTTAGAGTTCCAAATACATGTATCCATATAGGAGAAAACAGAGTGAAACCTAAACATGAAAACGGTTACTGCAAAGGAACGGTTTAACCTAGAAGAACGAAATTTGGTGAGCCAAGTGGGATTGGTGTACTGATCATTACCTGCAAGTATCATCAAGATTGGGTGAAAAAAATGTTTGCTGAGATTTCAGGAAACTCGTAGTTTTTTGGAAGCTTGGCAACCCCTTTCAATGAAAGTGATTCTCGTCAGTCTCTGCTTGGGGCTACTTCAATAGGACACAAACCATAGCGATAGAACTTGGAACTACATTATTGTGCCAAGTTTCAAAGAGCTAGCACAAACCGTGTTTGATGTATTTTTTTTTATTTTTTTTTATTGGTCGTTCATAACATTACATAGTTCTTAATACATCATATTACACAGTTTGATTCACGTGGATTATGAACTCCCCATTTTACCCCATATACAAATTGCTGTATCATATCAGTTTCCCTTCCATTGCTTGACATATTGCCTTTCTAGTGTCTGATGTATTCTGCTGTCTGTCCTATTCTCTACTATCCCCCTCCCCTCCCCTCCCCTCCACTCCCCTCCCCTTTTCTTTCTCTACCCCTTCTACTGTAAATCATTTCTTCCATTTGTATTATCTTGTCTTGCATTAAAAAATGACAAAATCATAGAATTTGGAGGAAAATGGATGGCATTAGAGCAGATTATGCTAAGTGAAGCTAGTCAATCTTTAAAAAACAAATACCAAATGACTCCTTTGATATAAGGGGAGTAAACAAGGACAGGGTAGGGACGAAGAGCTTGAGAAGAAGATTTACATTAAACAGGGATGAGAGGTGGGAGGGAAAGGGAGTGAGAAGGGAAATTGCATGGAAATGGAAGGCGATCCTCAGGGTTATACAAAATGTCATATAAGAGGAAAGGAGGGGCAAGACAAGATAATACAAATGGAAGAAATGATTTACCGTGTTTGATTTAGAGTTCCAACTACATGTATCCATATAGGAGAAAACAGAGTGAAACCTAAACATGAAAACGGTTACTGCAAAGAAACAGTTTAACCTAGAAGAACGAAATTTGGTGAGCCAAGTGGGATTGGATTACTGATCATTACCTGCAAGTATCATCAAGATTGGTGAAAAAATGTTTGGTGAGATTTCAGGAAACTCGTAGTATTTTTGGAAGCTTGGCAACCAATTTCAATGAAAGTGATTCTCGTCAGTCTCTGCTTGCGGCTACTTCAATAGAAGACAAACCATAGCCATAGAACTTGGAACTACATTATTGTGCCAAGTTTCAAAGAGCTAGCACAAACCGTGTTTGATTTAGAGTTCCAACTACATGTATCCATATAGGAGAAAACTGAGTGAAACCTAAACATAAAAACGGTTACTGCAAAGGAACGGTTTAACCTAGAAGAACGAAATTTGGTGTGCCAAGTGGGATTGGATTACTGATCATTACCTGCAAGTATCATCAAGATTGGTGAAAAACTGTTTGGTGAGATTTCAGGAAACTCGTAGTTTTTTTGGAAGCTTGGCAACCCCTTTCCATGAAAGTGATTCTCGTCAGTCTCTGCTTGGGGCTACTTCAATAGGACACAAACCATAGCCATAGAACTTGGAACTACATTATTGTGCCAAGTTTCAAAGAGCTAGCACAAACCGTGTTTGATTTAGAGTTCCAACTACATGTATCCACATAGGAGAAAACAGAGTGAAACCTAAACATGAAAACGGTTACTGCAAAGGAACGGTTTAACCTAGAAGAACGAAATTTGGTGAGCCAAGTGGGATTGGTGTACTGATCATTACCTGCAAGTATCATCAGGATTGGGTGAAAAAATGTTTGCTGAGATTTCAGGAAACTCGTAGTTTTTTGGAAGCTTGGCAACCCCTTTCAATGAATGTGATTCTCGTCAGTCTCTGCTTGGGGCTACTTCAATAGGACACAAACCATAGCGACAGAACTTGGAACTACATTATTGTGCCAAGTTTCAAAGAGCTAGCACAAACCGCGTTTGATTTAGAGTTCCAAATACATGGATCCATATAGGAGAAAACAGAGTGAAACCTAAACATGAAAACGGTTACTGCAAAGGAACGGTTTAACCTAGAAGAACGAAATTTGGTGAGCCAAGTGGGATTGGTGTACTGATCATTACCTGCAAGTATCATCAAGATTGGGTGAAAAAATGTTTGCTGAGATTTCAGGAAACTCGTAGTTTTTTGGAAGCTTGGCAACCAATTTCAATGAATGTGATTCTCGTCAGTCTCTGCTTGCGGCTACTTCAATAGGACACAAACCATAGCGATACAACTTGGAGGTACATTATTGTGCCAAGTTTCAAAGAGCTAGCACAAACCGCGTTTGATTTAGAGTTCCAACTACATGTATCCATATAGGAGAAAACAGAGTGAAACCTAAACATGAAAACGGTTGCTAAAAAGGAACGGTTTAACCTAGAAGAACGAAATTTTTTGAGCCATGTCTGATTCGTGTACTGATCATTATCTGCAAGTATCATCAAGATTGGTGAAAAAATGTTTGCTGAGATTTCAGGAAACTCGTAGTTTTTTGGAAGCTTGGCAACCCCTTTCAATGAAAGTGATTCTCGTCAGTCTCTGCTTGGGGCTACTTCAATAGGACACAAACCATAGCCATAGAACTTGGAACTACATTATTGTGCCAAGTTTCAAAGAGCTAGCACAAACCGCGTTTGATTTAGAGTTCCAACTACATGTATCCATATAGGAGAAAACAGAGTGAAACCTAAACATGAAAACGGTTACTGCAAAGGAACGGTTTAACCTAGAAGAACGAAATTTGGTGAGCCAAGTGGGATTGGTGTACTGATCATTACCTGCAAGTATCATCAAGATTGGGTGAAAAAATGTTTGCTGAGATTTCAGGAAACTCGTAGTTTTTTGGAAGCTTGGCAACCCCTTTCAATGAAAGTGATTCTCGTCAGTCTCTGCTTGGGGCTACTTCAATAGGACACAAACCATAGCGATAGAACTTGGAACTACATTATTGTGCCAAGTTTCAAAGAGCTAGCACAAACCGTGTTTGATGTATTTTTTTTTATTTTTTTTTATTGGTCGTTCATAACATTACATAGTTCTTAATACATCATATTACACAGTTTGATTCACGTGGATTATGAACTCCCCCTTTTACCCCATATACAAATTGCTGTATCATATCAGTTTCCCTTCCATTGCTTGACATATTGCCTTTCTAGTGTCTGATGTATTCTGCTGTCTGTCCTATTCTCTACTATCCCCCTCCCCTCCCCTCCCCTCCCCTCCCCTCCCCTTTTCTTTCTCTACCCCTTCTACTGTAAATCATTTCTTCCATTTGTATTATCTTGTCTTGCATTAAAAAATGACAAAATCATAGAATTTGGAGGAAAATGGATGGCATTAGAGCAGATTATGCTAAGTGAAGCTAGTCAATCTTTAAAAAACAAATACCAAATGACTCCTTTGATATAAGGGGAGTAAACAAGGACAGGGTAGGGACGAAGAGCTTGAGAAGAAGATTTACATTAAACAGGGATGAGAGGTGGGAGGGAAAGGGAGTGAGAAGGGAAATTGCATGGAAATGGAAGGCGATCCTCAGGGTTATACAAAATGTCATATAAGAGGAAAGGAGGGGCAAGACAAGATAATACAATTGGAAGAAATGATTTACCGTGTTTGATTTAGAGTTCCAACTACATGTATCCATATAGGAGAAAACAGAGTGAAACCTAAACATGAAAACGGTTACTGCAAAGAAACAGTTTAACCTAGAAGAACGAAATTTGGTGAGCCAAGTGGAATTGGATTACTGATCATTACCTGCAAGTATCATCAAGATTGGTGAAAAAATGTTTGGTGAGATTTCAGGAAACTCGTAGTATTTTTGGAAGCTTGGCAACCCCTTTCAATGAAAGTGATTCTCGTCAGTCTCTGCTTGCGGCTACTTCAATAGAAGACAAACCATAGCCATAGAACTTGGAACTACATTATTGTGCCAAGTTTCAAAGAGCTAGCACAAACCGTGTTTGATTTAGAGTTCCAACTACATGTATCCATATAGGAGAAAACTGAGTGAAACCTAAACATAAAAACGGTTACTGCAAAGGAACGGTTTAACCTAGAAGAACGAAATTTGGTGTGCCAAGTGGGATTGGATTACTGATCATTACCTGCAAGTATCATCAAGATTGGTGAAAAACTGTTTGGTGAGATTTCAGGAAACTCGTAGTTTTTTTGGAAGCTTGGCAACCCCTTTCCATGAAAGTGATTCTCGTCAGTCTCTGCTTGGGGCTACTTCAATAGGACACAAACCATAGCCATAGAACTTGGAACTACATTATTGTGCCAAGTTTCAAAGAGCTAGCACAAACCGTGTTTGATTTAGAGTTCCAACTACATGTATCCATATAGGAGAAAACAGAGTGAAACCTAAACATGAAAACGGTTACTGCAAAGGAACGGTTTAACCTAGAAGAACGAAATTTGGTGAGCCAAGTGGGATTGGTGTACTGATCATTACCTGCAAGTATCATCAGGATTGGGTGAAAAAATGTTTGCTGAGATTTCAGGAAACTCGTAGTTTTTTGGAAGCTTGGCAACCCCTTTCAATGAATGTGATTCTCGTCAGTCTCTGCTTGGGGCTACTTCAATAGGACACAAACCATAGCGATAGAACTTGGAACTATATTATTGTGCCAAGTTTCAAAGAGCTAGCACAAACCGCGTTTGATTTAGAGTTCCAACTACATGTATCCATATAGGAGAAAACAGAGTGAAACCTAAACATGAAAACGGTTACTGCAAAGGAACGGTTTAACCTAGAAGAACGAAATTTGGTGAGCCAAGTGGGATTGGTGTACTGATCATTACCTGCAAGTATCATCAAGTTTGGGTGAAAAAATGTTTGCTGAGATTTCAGGAAACTCGTAGTTTTTTGGAAGGTTGGCAACCAATTTCAATGAATGTGATTCTCGTCAGTCTCTGCTTGGGGCTACTTCAATAGGACACAAACCATAGCGATACAACTTGGAGGTACATTATTGTGCCAAGTTTCAAAGAGCTAGCACAAACCGCGTTTGATTTAGAGTTCCAACTACATGTATCCATATAGGAGAAAACAGAGTGAAACCTAAACATGAAAACGGTTGCTAAAAAGGAACGGTTTAACCTAGAAGATCGAAATTTTTTGAGCCATGTCTGATTCGTGTACTGATCATTATCTGCAAGTATCATCAAGATTGGTGAAAAAATGTTTGCTGAGATTTCAGGAAACTCGTAGTTTTTGGGAAGCTTGGCAACCCCTTTCAATGAAAGTGATTCTCGTCAGTCTCTGCTTGGGGCTACTTCAATAGGACACAAACCATAGCCATAGAAGTTGGAACTACATTATTGTGCCAAGTTTCAAAGAGCTAGCACAAACCGTGTTTGATTTAGAGTTCCAACTACATGTATCCATATAGGAGAAAACAGAGTGAAACCTAAACATGAAAACGGTTACTGCAAAGGAACGGTTTAACCTAGAAGAACAAAATTTGGTGAGCCAAGAGGGATTGGTGTACTGATCATTACTTGCAAGTATCATCAAGTTTGGGTGAAAAAATGTTTGCTGAGATTTCAGGAAACTCGTAGTTTTATGGAAGCTTGGCAACCCCTTTCAATGAATGTGAATCTCGTCAGTTTCTGCTCGGGGCTACTTCAATAGGATACAAACCATAGCGATAGAACTTGCAACTACATTATTGTGCCAAGTTTCAAAGAGCTAGCACAAACCGCGTTTGATTTAGAGTTCCAACTACATGTATCCATATAGGAGAAAACAGAGTGAAACCTAAACTTGAAAACGGTTGCTAAAAAGGAACGGTTTAACCTAGAAGAACGAAATTTGGTGAGCCAAGTCTGATTCATGTACTGATCATTATCTGCAAGTATCATCAAGATTGGTGAAAAATGTTTGCTGAGATTTCAGGAAACTCGTAATTTTTTTGAAGCTTGGCAACCCCTTTCAATGAAAGTGATTCTCGTCAGTCTCTGCTTGGGACTACTTCAATAGGACACAAACCATAGCCATAGAACTTGGAACTACATTATTGTGCCAAGTTTCAAAGAGCTAGCACAAACCGTGTTTGATTTAGAGTTCCAACTACATGTATCCATATAGGAGAAAACAGAGTGAAACCTAAACATGAAAACGGTTACTGCAAAGGAACGGTTTAACCTAGAAGAACGAAATTTGGTGAGCCAAGTGGGATTGGTGTACTGATCATTACCTGCAAGTATCATCAAGATTGGGTGAAAAAATGTTTGCTGAGATTTCAGGAAACTGGTAGTTTTTTGGAAGCTTGGCAACCCCTTTCCATGAAAGTGATTCTCGTCAGTCTCTGCTTGGGGCTACTTCAATAGGACACAAACCATAGCGATAGAACTTGGAACTACATTATTGTGCCAAGTTTCAAAGAGCTAGCACAAACCGTGTTTGATGTATTTTTTTTTATTTTTTTTTATTCGTCGTTCATAACATTACATAGTTCTTAATACATCATATTACACAGTTTGATTCACGTGGATTATGAACTCCCCATTTTACCCCATATACAAATTGCTGTATCATATCAGTTTCCCTTCCATTGCTTGACATATTGCCTTTCTAGTGTCTGATGTATTCTGCTGTCTGTCCTATTCTCTACTATCCCCCTCCCCTCCCCTCCCCTCCCATCCCCTCCCCTCCCCTCCCTCCCCTTTTCTTTCTCTACCCCTTCTACTGTAAATCATTTCTTCCATTTTGTATTATCTTGTCTTGCATTAAAAAATGACAAAATCATAGAATTTGGAGGAAAATGGATGGCATTAGAGCAGATTATGCTAAGTGAAGCTAGTCAATCTTTAAAAAACAAATACCAAATGACTCCTTTGATATAAGGGGAGTAAACAAGGACAGGGTAGGGACGAAGAGCTTGAGAAGAAGATTTACATTAAACAGGGATGAGAGGTGGGAGGGAAAGGGAGTGAGAAGGGAAATTGCATGGAAATGGAAGGCGATCCTCAGGGTTATACAAAATGTCATATAAGAGGAAAGGAGGGGCAAGACAAGATAATACAAATGGAAGAAATGATTTACCGTGTTTGATTTAGAGTTCCAACTACATGTATCCATATAGGAGAAAACAGAGTGAAACCTAAACATGAAAACGGTTACTGCAAAGGAACAGTTTAACCTAGAAGAACGAAATTTGGTGAGCCAAGTGGGATTGGTGTACTGATCATTACCTGCAAGTATCATCAAGATTGGTGAAAAAATGTTTGGTGAGATTTTCAGGAAACTCGTAGTATTTTTGGAAGCTTGGCAACCCTTTCAATGAAAGTGATTCTCGTCAGTCTCTGCTTGCGGCTACTTCAATAGAACACAAACCATAGCCATAGAACTTGGAACTACATTATTGTGCCAAGTTCAAAGAGCTAGCACAACCGTGTTTGATTTAGAGTTCCAACTACATGTATCAATATAGGAGAAAACAGAGTGAAACCTAAACATGAAAACGGTTACTGCAAAGGAACGGGTTTAACCTAGAAGAACGAAATTTGGTGAGCCAAGTGGGATTGGATTACTGATCATTACCTGCAAGTATCATCAAGATTGGTGAAAAACTGTTTGGTGAGATTTCAGGAAACTCGTAGTTTTTTTGGAAGCTTGGCAACCCCTTTCAATGAAAGTGATTCTCGTCAGTCTCTGCTTGGGGCTACTTCAATAGGACACAAAACCATAGCCATAGAACTTGGAACTTCATTATTGTGCCAAGTTTCAAAGAGCTAGCACAAACCGTGTTTGATTTAGAGTTCCAACTACATGTATCCATATAGGAGAAAACAGAGTGAAACCTAAACATGAAAACGGTTACTGCAAAGGAACGGTTTAACCTAGAAGAACGAAATTTGGTGAGCCAAGTGGGATTGGTGTACTGATCATTACCTGCAAGTACCATCAAGATTGGGTGAAAAAATGTTTGGTGAGATTTCAGGAAACTCGTAGTTTTACGGAAGCTTGGCAACCCCTTTCAATGAAAGTGATTCTCGTCAGTCTCTGCTTCGGCCTACTTCAATAGGACACAAACCATAGCGATAGAACTTGGAACTACATTATTGTGCCAAGTTTCAAATAATTAGCACAAACCGTGTTTGATTTAGAGTTCCAACTACATGTATCCATATAGGAGAAAACAGAGTGAAACCTAAATATGAAAACGGTTACTGCAAAGGAACGTTTTAACGTAGAAGAACGAAATTTGGTGAGCCAAGTGGGATTGGTGTACTCATCATTACCTGCAAGTATCATCAAGATTGGTGAAAAAATGTTTGCTGAGATTTCAAGAAACTCGTAGTTTTTGGGAAGCTTGGCAACCCCTTTCAATTAAAGTGATTCTCGTCAGTCTCTGCTTGGGGCTACTTCAATAGGATACAAACCACAGCCATAGAACTTGGAACTACATTATTGTGCCAAGTTTCAAAGAGCTAGCACAAACCGTGTTTGATTTGGAGTTCCAACTACATGTATCCATATAGGAGAAAACAGAGTGAAACCTAAACATGAAAACGGTTACTGCAAAGGAACGGTTTAACCTAGAAGAACGAAATTTGGTGAGCCAAGTGGGATTGGTGTACTGATCATTACCTGCAAGTATCATCAAGATTGGGTGAAAAAATGTTTGCTGAGATTTCAGGAAACTCGTAGTTTTTTGGAAGCTTGGCAACCCCTTTCAATGAAAGTGATTCTCGTCAGTCTCTGCTTGGGGCTACTTCAATAGGACACAAACCATAGCGATAGAACTTGGAACTACATTATTGTGCCAAGTTTCAAAGAGCTAGCACAAACCGTGTTTGATGTATTTTTTTTTATTTTTTTTTTTATTGGTCGTTCATAACATTACATAGTTCTTAATACATCATATTACACAGTTTGATTCACGTGGATATGAACTCCCCCTTTTACCCCATATACAAATTGCTGTATCATATCAGTTTCCCTTCCATTGCTTGACATATTGCCTTTCTAGTGTCTGATGTATTCTGCTGTCTGTCCTATTCTCTACTATCCCCCTCCCCTCCCCTCCCGTCCCCTCCCCTCCCCTCCCCTTTTCTTTCTCTACGCCTTCTACTGTAAATCATTTCTTCCATTTGTATTATCTTGTCTTGCATTAAAAAATGACAAAATCATAGAATTTGGAGGAAAATGGATGGCATTAGAGCAGATTATGCTAAGTGAAGCTAGTCAATCTTTAAAAAACAAATACCAAATGACTCCTTTGATATAAGGGGAGTAAACAAGGACAGGGTAGGGACGAAGAGCTTGAGAAGAAGATTTACATTAAACAGGGATGAGAGGTGGGAGGGAAAGGGAGTGAGAAGGGAAATTGCATGGAAATGGAAGGCGATCCTCAGGGTTATACAAAATGTCATAATAAGAGGAAAGGAGGGGCAAGACAAGATAATACAAATGGAAGAAATGATTTACCGTGTTTGATTTAGAGTTCCAACTACATGTATCCATATAGGAGAAAACAGAGTGAAACCTAAACATGAAAACGGTTACTGCAAAGGAACAGTTTAACCTAGAAGAACGAATTTGGTGAGCCAAGTGTGATTGGTGTACTGATCATTACCTGCAAGTATCATCAAGATTGGTGAAAAAATGTTTGGTGAGATTTCAAGGAAACTCGTAGTATTTTTTGGAAGCTTGGCAACCCCTTTCAATGAAAGTGATTCTCGTCAGTCTCTGCTTGCGGCTACTTCAATAGAACACAAACCATAGCCATAGAACTTGGAACTACATTATTGTGCCAAGTTTCAAAGAGCTAGCACAAACCGTGTTTGATTTAGAGTTCCAACTACATGTATCCATATAGGAGAAAACAGAGTGAAACCTAAACATGAAAACGGTTACTGCAAAGGAACGGTTTAACCTAGAAGAACGAAATTTGGTGAGCCAAGTGGGATTGGATTACTGATCATTACCTGCAAGTATCATCAAGATTGGTGAAAAACTGTTTGGTGAGATTTCAGGAAACTCGTAGTTTTTTTGGAAGCTTGGCAACCCCTTTCAATGAAAGTGATTCTCGTCAGTCTCTGCTTGGGGCTACTTCAATAGGACACAAACCATAGCCATAGAACTTGGAACTTCATTATTGTGCCAAGTTTCAAAGAGCTAGCACAACCGTGTTTGATTTAGAATTCCAACTACATGTATCCATATAGGAGAAAACAGAGTGAAACCTAAACATGAAAAACGGTTACTGCAAAGGAACGGTTTAACCTAGAAGAACGAAATTTGGTGAGCCAAGTGGGATTGGTGTACTGATCATTACCTGCAAGTATCATCAAGATTGGGTGAAAAAATGTTTGCTGAGATTTCAGGAAACTCGTAGTTTTTTGGAAGCTTGGCAACCAATTTCAATGAATGTGAATCTCGTCAGTTTCTGCTTGGGGCTACTTCAATAGGATACTAACCGTAGCGATAGAACTTGGAAATACATTATTGTGCCAAGTTTCAAAGAGCTGGCACAATCCGCGTTTGATTTAGAGTTCCAACTACATGTATCCATATAGGAGAAAACAGAGTGAAACCTAAACATGAAAACGGTTGCTAAAAAGGAACGGTTTTAACCTAGAATAACGAAATTTGATGAGCCAAGTGGGATTGGTGTACTGATCATTATCTGCAAGTATCATCAAGATTGGTGAAAAAATGTTTGCTGAGATTTCAGGAACTCGTAGTTTTTGGGAAGCTTGGCAACCCCTTACAATGAAAGTGATTCTCGTCAGTCTCTGCTTGTGACTACTTGAATAGGACACAAACCATAGCCATAGAACTTGGAACTAAATTATTGTGCCAAGTTTCAAAGAGCTAGCACAAACCGCGTTTGATTTAGAGTTCCAACTACATGTATCCATATAGGAGAAAACAGAGTGAAACCTAAACATGAAAACGGTTACTGCAAAGGAACGGTTTAACCTAGAAGAACGAAATTTGGTGAGCCAAGTGGGATTGGTGTACTGATCATTACCTGCAAGTACCATCAAGATTGGGTGAAAAAATGTTTGGTGAGATTTCAGGAAACTCGTAGTTTTACGGAAGCTTGGCAACCCCTTTCAATGAAAGTGATTCTCGTCAGTCTCTGCTTCGGCCTACTTCAATAGGACACAAACCATAGCGATAGAACTTGGAACTACATTATTGTGCCAAGTTTCAAAAAATTAGCACAAACCGTGTTTGATTTATAGTTCCAACTACATGTATCCATATAGGAGAAAACAGAGTGAAACCTAAATATGAAACGGTTACTGCAAAGGAACGTTTTAACGTAGAAGAACGAAATTTGGTGAGCCAAGTGGGATTGGTGTACTCATCATTACCTGCAAGTATCATCAAGATTGGGTGAAAAAATGTTTGGTGAGATTTCAGGAAACTCGTAGTTTTTGGAAGCTTGGCAACCCCTTTCAATGAAAGTGATTCTCGTCAGTCTCTGCTTGGGGCTACTTCAATAGGACACAAACCATAGCGATAGAACTTGGAACTACATTATTGTGCCAAGTTTCAAAGAGCTAGCACAAACCGTGTTTGATGTATTTTTTTTTATTTTTTTTTTACTGGTCGTTCATAACATTACATAGTTCTTAATACATCATATTACACAGTTTGATTCACGTGGATTATGAACTCCCCCTTTTACCCCATATACAAATTGCTGTATCAAATCAGTTTTCTCTTCCATTGCTTGACATATTGCCTTTCTAGTGTCTGATGTATTCTGCTGTCTGTCCTATTCTCTACTATCCCCCTCCCCTCCCCTCCCCTCCCCTCCCCGCCCCTCCCCTCCCCTTTTCTTTCTCTACCCCTTCTACTGTAAAATCATTTCTTCCATTTGTATTATCTTGTCTTGCATTAAAAAATGACAAAATCATAGAATTTGGAGGAAAATGGATGGCATTAGAGCAGATAATGCTAAGTGAAGCTAGTCAATCTTTAAAAAACAAATACCAAATGACTCCTTTGATATAAGTGGAGTAAACAAGGACAGGGTAGGGACGAAGAGCTTGAGAAGAAGATTTACCTTAAACAGGGATGAGAGGTGGGAGGGAAAGGGAGTGAGAAGGGAAATTGCATGGAAATGGAAGGCGATCCTCAGGGTTATACAAAATGTCATATAAGAGGAAAGGAGGGGCAAGACAAGATAATACAAATGGAAGAAATGATTTACCGTGTTTGATTTAGAGTTCCAACTACATGTATCCATATAGGAGAAAACAGAGTGAAACCTAAACATGAAAACGGTTACTGCAAAGGAACAGTTTAACCTAGAAGAACGAAATTTGGTGAGCCAAGTGTGATTGGATTACTGATCATTTCCGGCAAGTATCATCAAGATTGGTGAAAAACTGTTTGGTGAGATTTCAGGAAACTCGTAGTATTTTTGGAAGCTTGGCAACCCCTTTCAATGAAAGTGATTCTCGTCAGTCTCTGCTTGCGGCTACTTCAATAGAACACAAACCATAGCCATAGAACTTGGAACTACATTATTGTGCCAAGTTTCAAAGAGCTAGCACAAACCGTGTTTGATTTAGAGTTCCAACTACATGTATCCATATAGGAGAAAACAGAGTGAAACCTAAACATGAAAACGGTTACTGCAAAGGAACGGTTTAACCTAGAAGAACGAAATTTGGTGAGCCAAGTGGGATTGGATACTGATCATTACCTGCAAGTATCATCAAGATTGGTGAAAAAACTGTTTGGTGAGATTTCAGGAACTCGTATTTTTTTTGGAAGCTTGGCAACCCCTTTCCATGAAAGTGATTCTCGTCAGTCTCTGCTTGGGGCTACTTCAATAGGACACAAACCATAGCCATAGAACTTGGAACTACATTATTGTGCCAAGTTTCAAAGAGCTAGCACAAACCGTGTTTGATTTAGAGTTCCAACTACATGTATCCATATAGGAGAAAACAGAGTGAAACCTAAACATGAAAACGGTTACTGCAATGGAACGGTTTAACCTAGAAGAACGAAATTTGGTGAGCCAAGTGGGATTGGTGTACTGATCATTACCTGCAAGTATCATCAAGATTGGGTGAAAAAATGTTTGCTGAGATTTCAGGAAACTCGTAGTTTTTTGGAAGCTTGGCAACCCCTTTCAATGAATGTGATTCTCGTCAGTCTCTGCTTGTGGCTACTTCAATAGGACACAAACCATAGCGATAGAACTTGGAACTACATTATTGTGCCAAGTTTCAAAGAGCTAGCACAAACCGGGTTTGATTTAGAGTTCCAACTACATGGATCCATATAGGAGAAAACAGAGTGAAACCTAAACATGAAAATGGTTACTGCAATGGAACGGTTTAACCTAGAAGAACGAAATTTGGTGAGCCAAGTGGGATTGGTGTACTGATCATTTCCTGCAAGTATCATCAAGATTGGGTGAAAAAATGTTTGCTGAGATTTCAGGAAACTCGTAGTTTTTTGGAAGCTTGGCAACCAATTTTCAATGAATGTGATTCTCGTCAGTCTCTGCTTGGGGATACTTCAATAGGACACAAACCATGCGATACAACTTGGAGGTACATTATTGTGCCAAGTTTCAAAGAGCTAGCACAAACCGCGTTTGATTTAGAGTTCCAACTACATGTATCCATATAGGAGAATACAGAGTGAAACCTAAACATGAAAACGGTTGCTAAAAAGGAACGGTTTAACCTAGAAGAACGAAATTTTTTGAGCCATGTCTGATTCGTGTACTGATGATTATCTGCAAGTATCATCAAGATTGGTGAAAAAATGTTTGCTGAGATTTCAGGAAACTCGTAGTTTTTGGGAAGCTTGGCAACCCCTTTCAATGAAAGTGATTCTCGTCAATCTCTGCTTGGGGCTACTTCAATAGGACACAAACCATAGCCATAGAACTTGAACTACATTATTGTGCCAAGTTTCAAAGAGCTAGCACAATCCGCGTTTGATTTAGAGTTCCAACTACATGTATCCATATAGGAGAAAACAGAGTGAAACCTAAACATGAAAACGGTTGCTAAAAAGGAACGGTTTTAACCTAGAAGAACGAAATTTGGTGAGCCAAGTGGATTGGTGTTACTGATCATTACCTGCAAGTACCATCAAG
>NW_027552078.1:0-48106 GCF_045843805.1 Urocitellus parryii | reverse complement strand
ACACCTGTTGTTGATTTAGAGTTCCAACTAACATGTATCCATATAGGAGAAAGCAGAGTGAAACCTAAACATGAAACGGTAACTGCAAAGAACGGTTAAACCTAGAAGAACGAATTTGGTGAGCCTCGTGGGATTGGTGTACATGATCATTACCTGCCAGTATCATCAAGATTGGGTGAAAAAATGTTTGCTCAGATTTCAGGAATTTGTAGTTTTTTGGAAGCGTGGCAACCCCTTTCTATGAAAGTGATTCTCGTCAGTCTCTGCTTGGGGCTACTTCAATAGGACACAAACCATAGCGATAGAACTTGGAACTACATTATTCTGCCAAGTTTCAAAGAGCTAGTACAAACCGTGTTTGATTTAGAGTTCCAACTACATGTATCCATATAGGTGAAAACAGAGTGAAACCTAAACATTAAAACGGTTACTGCAAAGGAACGGTTTCACCTAGAAGAACGAAATTTGGTGAGTAAAGTGGGATTGGTGTACTGATCATTACCTTGCCAGTATCATCAAGATTGGGTGAAAAAATGATTGCTCACATTCCAGGAAACTCGTAGTTTTTTGGCAGCTTGGCAACCCCTTTCAATGAAAGTGATTCTCGTCAGTCTCTGCTTGGGGCTACTTCAATAGGACACAAACCATAGCGATAGAACTTGGAACTACATTATTGTGCCAAGTTTCAATGAGCTAACACAAACTGTGTTTGATTTAGAGTTCCAAATATATGTATCCATATAGGAGAAAATAGAGTGAAACCTAAACATGAATACGGTTACTGCAAAGGAACGGTTTAACCTAGAAGAAAGAAATTTCATGAGACAAGTGGGATTGATGTACTTATCATTACCTGCCAGTATCATCAAGATTGGGTGAAAAAATGTTTTCTGAAATTTCAGGAAACTCGTATTTTTTCGGAAGCTGGCAACTCCTTTCAAAGAAAGTGATTCTCGTCAGTCTCTGCTTGGGCTACTTCAATAGGACACAAACCATAGTGATAGAACTTGGAACTACATTATTGGGCCAAGTTTCAAAGAGCTAGCACAAACCGTGTTTGATTTAGAGTTGCAACTACATGTATGCATATAGGAGAAAACAGAGTGAAACCTAAACATGAAAACGGTTACTGAAAAGGAACGGTTGATCTAGAAGAACGAAATTTGGTGAGCCAAGTGGTATTGGTGTACTGATCATTACCTGCCAGTATCATCAAGATTGGGTGAAAAAATGTTTGCTGAGATTTCAGGAAATCGTAGTTTTTTGGAAGCTTGGCAAACCCTTTCAATGAAAGTGTTTCTCGTCAGTCTCTCCTGTGTTCTACTTCAATAGGACACAAACCATAGCGATAGAACTTGGAACTACATTATTGTGCCAAGTTTCAAAAGAGCTAGCACAAACCGTGTTTGATTTAGAGTTCCAACTAGCATGTATCCATATAGGAGAAACCCAGAGTGAAACCTAAACATGAAAACGGTTACTGCAAAGGAACGGTTTAACCTAGAAGAACGAATTTGGTGAGCCAAGTGGGATTGTTTACTGATCATTACCTGCCAGTATCATCAAGATTTGGGTGTAAAAATGTCTGCTGAGATTTCAGAAATCGTAGTTTTTTGGAAGCTTGGCAACCCCTTTCAATGAAAGTGATTCTTGTCAGTCTCTGCTTGGGGCTACTTCAATAGGACACAAACCATAGCGATAGAACTTGGAACTACATTATTGTGCCAAGTTTCAAAGAGCTTAGCACAAACCGTGTTTGATTTAGTGTTCCAACTACATGTATCCATATATGAGAAAACAGAGTGAAACCTAAACATGAAAACGGTTACTGCAAAGGAACGGTTTAACCTAGAAGAACTGAATTTGGTGAGCCACGTGGGATGGGTGTACTGATCATTACCTGCCAGTATCATCAAGATTGGGTGAAAAAATGTTTGCTGAGATTTCAGGAAATTGTAGTTTTTTGGAAGCTTGGCAACCCCTTTCAATGAAAGTGATTCTCGTCTGTCTCTGCTTGGGGCTAGTTCAATCGGACACAACCATTTCGATAGAACTTGGAACTACATTATTGTGCCAAGTTTCAAAGAGCTAGCAGAAACCGTGTTTGGTTTAGAGTTTCAACTACATGTATCCATATAGGAGAAAACAGAGTGAAACCTAAACATGAAAACGGTTACTGCAAAGGAACGGTTTAACCTAGAAGAACGAAATTTGGTGAGCCAAGTGGGATTCTTGTACTGATCATTACCTGAAAGTATCATCAAGATTGGGTGAAAAAATGTTTGCTGAGATTTCAGGAAATTCGTAGTTTTTTGGAAGCTTGGCATCCCCTTCAATGAAAGTGATTCTCGTCAGTCTCTGCGTTGTGGCTACTTCAATAGGACACAAACCATAGCGATAGAACTTGGAACATACATTATTGGCCAAGTTTCAAAGAGCTAGCACAAACCGTGTTTGATTTAGAGTCCAACTACATGTATCCATAAAGGATAAAACAGAGTGAAACCTAAACATGAAAACGGTTACTGCAAAGGAACGGTTTCACCTAGAAGAACGAAATTTGGTGAGCCAAGTGGGATTGGTGTACTGATCATTACCTGCCAGTATCATCAAGATTGTGAAAAAATGTTTGTGAAATTTCAGGAAATCGTAGTTTTTTGGAAGCTTGGCAACCCCCTTTCAATGAATGTGATTCTCGTCAGTCTCTGATTGGGGCTAATTCAAAACGACACAAACCATAGCGATAGAACTTGGAACTACATTATTGTGCCAACTTTCAAAGAGCTAGCAAAAACCGTGTTTGATTTAGAGTTCCAACTGCATGTATCCATATAGGAGAAAACAGAGTGAAAGCTAAACATGAAAACGGTTACTACAAAGGAGCGGTTTAACCTAGAAGAACGAAATTTGGTGAGCCAAGTTTGATTGGTGTACTGATACTTAAATGCCAGTATTATCAAGATTGGGTGAAAAAATGTTTGCTCAGATTTAAGGAAATCGTAGTTTTTTGGAAGCATGGCAACCCCTTTCAATGAATGTGATTCTCGTCAGTCTCTGCTTGGGGCTACTTCAATAGGACACAAACCATAGCGATTGAACTTGGAACTACATTATTTTGCCAAGTTTCAAAGAGCTACCTAAAAACGGATTTGATTTAGAGTTCCAACTACATGTATCCATATAGGAGAAAATAGAGTGAAATCTAAACATGAAAACGGTTACTGCAAAGGAACGGTTAAACCTAGAAGAACGAAATTTCGTGAGCCACGTGGGATTGGTGTACTGATCATTACGTGCCAGTATCATCAAGATTGGGTGAAAAAATGTTTGCTGAGATTTCAGGAAATCATAGTTTTTGGAAGCTTGGCCACCCCTTTCAATGAATGTGATTCTCGTCAGTCTCTGCTTGGGGCTATTTCAATAGGACACAAACCATAGCGATAGAACTTGGAACTACATTATGTGCCAAGTTTCAAAGAGCTACCACAAACCGTGTTTGATTTAGAGTTCCAACTACATGTATCCATATAGGAGAAAACAGAGTGAAACCTAAACATGTAAACGGTTACTGCAAAGGAAGGGTTTCACCTAGAAGAAGGAAATTTGGTGAGCCAAGTGGGATTGGTGTACTGATCATTACCTGCATGTATCATCAAGATTGGGTGAAAAAATTTTTGCTCACATTCCAGGAATCTCGTAGTTTTTGGAAGCTTGGCAACCCCTTTCAATGAAAGTGATTCTCGTCAGTCTCTGCTTGGGGCTACTTCAATAGGACACATACCATAGCGCTAGAACTTGGAACTACATTATGGTGCCAAGTTTCAAAGAGCTAACACAAACCATGTTTGATTTAGAGTTCCAACTACATTTATCCATATAGGAGAAAACAGAGTGAAACCTAAACATGAAAACGGTTACTGCAAAGGAATGGTTTAACCTAGAAGAACGAAATTTGGTGAGCCAAGTGGGATTGGTGTTCTGATCATTACCTGTCAGTATCATCAATATTGGGTGAAAAAATATTTGCTGATATTTCAGTAAACTCGTAGATTTGGAAGCTTGGCAACCCCTTTCAATGAAAGTGATTCTCGTCAGTCTCTGATTGGGGCTACTTCAATAATACACAAACCATAGCGATAGAACTTGGAACTACATTATTGTGCCAAGTTTCAAAGAGCTAACACAAACCATGTTTGACTTAGTGTTCCAACTACATGTATCCATATAGGAGAAAATAGAGTGAAACCTAAATATGAAAACTGTTACTGCAAAGGAACGGTTTAACCTAGAAGAACGAAATCTCGTGAGCCAAGTGGGATTGGTGTACTTATCATTACCTGCCAGTATCATCAAGATTGGGTGAAAAAATGTTTGCTGAAATTTCAGGAAACTCGCAATTTTTCGGTAGCATGGCAACCCCTTTCAATGAAAGTGATTCTCGTCAGTCTCTGCTTGTGGATACTTCAATAGGACACAAACCTTAGCGATAGAAGTTGGAACTACATTATTGTGCCAAGTTTCAAAGAGCTAGCACAAACTGTGTTTGATTTAGAGTTCCAACTACATGTATCCATATAGGAGAAAACAGAGTGAAACCTCAACATGAAAACGGTTACTGCAAAGGAACGGTTTAACCTAGAAGAATGAATTTGGTGAGTCAAGTGGGATTGGTGTACTGATCATTACCTGCCAGTATCATCAAGATTGGGTGAAAAAATATTTGCTGAGATTTCAGGAAACTCGTAGTTTTTTGGAAGCTTGGCAACCCCATTCAATGAAAGGGATTTTCGTCAGTCTCTGCTTGGGGCTACTTCAATAGGACACAAACCATAGCGATAGAACTTGGAACTACATTATTGTGCCAAGTTTCAAAGAGCTACCTAAAACCGTGTTTGATTTAGAGTTCCAAGTACATGCATCCATATAGGAGAAAACAGAGTGAAACCTAAACATGAAAACGGTTACTGCAAAGGAACGGTTTCACCTAGAAGAACGAAATTTGGTGAGCCAAGTGGGTTTGGTGAACTGATCATTTCCTGCTAGTATCATCAAGATTGGGTGAAAAAATGTTTGCTGAGATTTCAGGAAACTCGTAGTTTTTGGAAGCTTGGCAACCCCTTTCAATGAAAGTGATTCTCGTCAGTCTCTTCTTGGGGCTACGTCAATAGGACACAAACCATAGCGATAGAACTTGGAACTATATTATTGTGACAAGTTTCAAAGAGCTAGCACAAACCGTGTTTGATTTAGAGTTCCAACTACATGTATCCATATAGGAGAATACAGAGTGAAACCGAAACATGAAAACGGTTACTGCAAAGGAACGGTTTAACCTAGAAGAAGAGAATTTGGTGAGCCACGTGGGATGGGTGTACTGATCATTACCTGCCAGTATCATCAAGATTGGGTGAAAAAATGTTTGCTCAGATTCCAGGAAACTTGTACTTTTTTGGAAGCTTGGCAACCCCTTTCAATGAAAGTGATTCTCGTCTGTCTCTGCTTGGGGCTACTTCAATAGGACACATACCATAGCAATAGAAATTGGAACTACATTATTGTGCCAAGTTTCAAAGAGCTAGCACAAACCGTGTTTGATTTAGAGTTCCAAATACATGTATCCATATAGGAGAAAACAGAGTTAAACCTAAACATGAAAACGGTTACTGCAAAGGAACGGTTTAACCTAGAAAAACGAAATTTGGTGAGTCAAGTGGGATTCTTGTACTGATCATTACCTGCCAGTATCATCAAGATTGGGTGAAAAGTGTTTGCTGAGATTTCAGGAAATTCGTAGTTTTTTTTTAAGCTTGGCATCCCCTTTCAATGAAAGTGATTCTCGTCAGTCTCTGCTTTGTGGCTACTTCAATAGGACACAAACCATAGCGATAGAACTTGGAACTACATTATTGTGCCAAGTTTCAAAGAGCTACCACAAACCGTGTTTGATTTAGAGTTCCATCTACATGTATCCATATTGGAGAAAATAGAGTGAAACCTAAACATGAAAATGGTTACTGCAAAGGAACGGTTTAACCTAGAAGAACGAAATTTGGTGAGCCAAGTGGGATTGGTGTACTGATCATTACCTGCCAGTATCATCAAGATTGGGTGAAAAATATTTGCTGAGATTTCAGGAAATCGAAGTTTTTTGGAAGCTTGGCAACCCCTTTCAATGAAAGTAATTCTCGTCAGTCTCTGATTGGGGCTACTTCAAAAGGAAACAAACCATAGCGACAGAACTTGGAACTACATTATTGTGCAAAGTTTAACAGAGCTAGCACAAACCATGTTTGATTTAGAATTCCAACTACATGTATCCATATAGGAGAAAACAGAGTGAAACCTAAACATGAAAACGATTACTGCAAAGGAACGGTTTCACCTAGAAGAACGAAATTTGGTGAGCCAAGTGGGATTGGTGTACTGATCATTACCTGCATGTATCATCAAGATTGGGTGAAAAAATTTTTGCTCACATTCCAGGAATCTCGTAGTTTTTGGAAGCTTGGCAACCATTTCAATGAAAGTGATTCTCGTCAGTCTCTGCTTGGGGCTATTTCAATAGGACACGTACCATAGCGATAGAACTTGGAACTACATTATGGTGCCAAGTTTCAAAGAGCTAACACAAACCGTGTATGATTTAGAGTTCCAACTACATGTATCCATATAGGAGAAAATAGAGTGAAACCTAAACATAAAAACGGTTACTGCAAAGGAACGGTTAAACATAAAAGAACGAAATTTCGTGAGCAACGTGGGATTGGTGTACTGATCATTACCTGCCAGTATCATCAAGATTGGGTGAAAAAATGTTTGCTGAGATTTCACGAAATCATAGTTTTTTGGAAGCTTGGCAACCCCTTTCAATGAATGTGATTCTCGTCATTCTCTGATTGGGGCTATTTCAAAAGGACAGAAACCATGGCGATAGAACTTGGAACTACATTATTGTGCCAAGTTTCAAAGAGTTAGCACAAACCGTGTTTGATTTAGAGTTCCAAATACATGTATCCATATAGGAGAAAACAGTGTGAAACCTAAACATGAAAACGGTTACTGCAAATTAACGGTTTCACCTAGAAGAACGAAATTTGGTGAGCCAAGTGGGATTGGTGTACTGATCATTACCTGCCAGTATCATCAAGATTGTGAAAAAATGTTTGCTGAGATTTCAGGAAAGCTTAGTTTTTTGGAAGCTTGGCAACCCCTTTCAATGAATGTGATTCTCGTCAGTCTCTGATTGGGGCTACTTCAAAAGGACACATACCATAGCAATAGAACTTGGAACTACATTATTGTGCCAACTTTCAAAGAGCTAGCACAATCAGTATTTGATTTAGAGTTCCAACTACATGTATCCATATAGGAGAAAATAGAGTGAAACCGAAATATGAAAATGGTTACTGCAAAGGAACGGTTTAACCCTAGAAGAACAGAATTTGGTGAACCACGTGGGATGGGTGTACTGATCATTACCTGCCAGTATCATCAAGATTGGGTGAAAAAATGTTTGCTGAGATTTCAGGAAATCGTAGCTTTTTGGAAGCTTGGCAACCCTTTTCAATGAATGTGATTCTCGTCAGTCTCTGCTTGGGGCTACTTCCATAGGACACAAATCATAGCGATAGAACTTGGAACTACATTAGTGTGCCAAGTTTCAAAGAGCTAGCACAAACCGGATTTGATTTAGAGTTCCAACTACATGTATCCATATAGGAGAAAACAGAGTGAAACCGAAACATGAAAACGGTTACTGCAAAGGAACGGTTTAACCTAGAAGAACAGAATTTGGTGAGCCACGTGGGATTGGTGTACTGATCATTACCTGCCAGTATCATCAAGATTGGGTGAAAAAATGTTTGCTCAGATTCCAGGAAACTCGTAGTTTGTTGGAAGCTTGGCAACCCCTTTCAACGAAAGTGATACTCGTCTGTCTCTGCTTGGGTCTATTTCAATCGGACACAAACCATATCGAAGAACTTGGAACTACATTAGTGTGCCAAGTTTCAAAGAGCTAGCACAAACCGGATTTGATTTAGAGTTCCAACTACATGTATCCATATAGGAGAAAACAGAGTGAAACCGAAACATGAAAACGGTTACTGCAAAGGAACGGTTTCACCTAGAAGAACGAAATTTGGTGAGCCAAGTGGGTTTGGTGTACTGATCATTACCTGCTTGTATCATCAAGATTTGGTGAAAAAAGGTTTGCTGAGATTTCAGGAAACTCGTAGTTTTTTGGAAGCTTGGCAACCCCTTTCAATGAATGTGATTCTCGTCAGTCTCTGCTTGGGGCTACTTCAATAGGACACAAACCATAGCGATAGAACTTGGAACTACATTATTGTGCCAAGTTTCAAAGAGCTAGCACAAACCGTGTTTGATTTAGAGTTCCAACTACATGTATCCATATAGGAGAAAACAGAGTGAAACCTAGACATGTAAACGGTTACTGCAAAGGAACGGTGTAACCTGGAAGAACGAAATTTGGTGAGTCAAGTGGGATTCGTGTACTGATCATTACCTGTCAGTGTCATCAAGATTGGGTGAAAAAATAATTGCTGAGATTTCAGGAAACTCGTAGATTTGGAAGCTTGGCAACCCCTTTCAATGAAAGTGATTCTCGTCAGTCTCTGCTTGGGGCTACTTCAATAGGACACAAACCATAGCGATAGAACGTGGAACTACATTATTGTGCCGAGTTTCAAAGAGCTAGCACACACCGTGTTTGATTTAGAGTTCCAACTACATGTATCCATATAGGAGAAAGCAGAGTGAAACCTAAACATGAAAACGGTAACTGCAAAGAACGGTTAAACCTAGAAGAACGAAATTTGGTGAGCCTCGTGGGATTGGTGTACTGATCATTACCTGCCAGTATCATCAAGATTGGGTGAAAAAATGTTTGCTCAGATTTCAGGAATTTGTAGTTTTTTGGAAGCGTGGCAACCCCTTTCTATGAAAGTGATTCTCGTCAGTCTCTGCTTGGGGCTACTTCAATAGGACACAAACCATAGCGATAGAACTTGGAACTACATTATTCTGCCAAGTTTCAAAGAGCTAGTACAAACCGTGTTTGATTTAGAGTTCCAACTACATGTATCCATATAGGTGAAAACAGAGTGAAACCTAAACATTAAAACGGTTACTGCAAAGGAACGGTTTCACCTAGAAGAACGAAATTTGGTGAGTAAAGTGGGATTGGTGTACTGATCATTACCTGCCAGTATCATCAAGATTGGGTGAAAAAATGATTGCTCACATTCCAGGAAACTCGTAGTTTTTTGGCAGCTTGGCAACCCCTTTCAATGAAAGTGATTCTCGTCAGTCTCTGCTTGGGGCTACTTCAATAGGACACAAACCATAGCGATAGAACTTGGAACTACATTATTGTGCCAAGTTTCAATGAGCTAACACAAACTGTGTTTGATTTAGAGTTCCAAATATATGTATCCATATAGGAGAAAATAGAGTGAAACCTAAACATGAATACGGTTACTGCAAAGGAACGGTTTAACCTAGAAGAAAGAAATTTCATGAGACAAGTGGGATTGATGTACTTATCATTACCTGCCAGTATCATCAAGATTGGGTGAAAAAATGTTTTCTGAAATTTCAGGAAACTCGTATTTTTTCGGAAGCTGGCAACTCCTTTCAAAGAAAGTGATTCTCGTCAGTCTCTGCTTGGGGCTACTTCAATAGGACACAAACCATAGTGATAGAACTTGGAACTACATTATTGGGCCAAGTTTCAAAGAGCTAGCACAAACCGTGTTTGATTTAGAGTTGCAACTACATGTATGCATATAGGAGAAAACAGAGTGAAACCTAAACATGAAAACGGTTACTGAAAAGGAACGGTTGATCTAGAAGAACGAAATTTGGTGAGCCAAGTGGTATTGGTGTACTGATCATTACCTGCCAGTATCATCAAGATTGGGTGAAAAAATGTTTGCTGAGATTTCAGGAAATCGTAGTTTTTTGGAAGCTTGGCAAACCCTTTCAATGAAAGTGTTTCTCGTCAGTCTCTCCTGTGTTCTACTTCAATAGGACACAAACCATAGCGATAGAACTTGGAACTACATTATTGTGCCAAGTTTCAAAGAGCTAGCACAAACCGTGTTTGATTTAGAGTTCCAACTACATGTATCCATATAGGAGAAACCAGAGTGAAACCTAAACATGAAAACGGTTACTGCAAAGGAACGGTTTAACCTAGAAGAACGAAATTTGGTGAGCCAAGTGGGATTGGTTTACTGATCATTACCTGCCAGTATCATCAAGATTGGGTGTAAAAATGTCTGCTGAGATTTCAGGAAATCGTAGTTTTTTGGAAGCTTGGCAACCCCTTTCAATGAAAGTGATTCTTGTCAGTCTCTGCTTGGGGCTACTTCAATAGGACACAAACCATAGCGATAGAACTTGGAACTACATTATTGTGCCAAGTTTCAAAGAGCTAGCACAAACCGTGTTTGATTTAGTGTTCCAACTACATGTATCCATATATGAGAAAACAGAGTGAAACCTAAACATGAAAACGGTTACTGCAAAGGAACGGTTTAACCTAGAAGAACTGAATTTGGTGAGCCACGTGGGATGGGTGTACTGATCATTACCTGCCAGTATCATCAAGATTGGGTGAAAAAATGTTTGCTGAGATTTCAGGAAATTGTAGTTTTTTGGAAGCTTGGCAACCCCTTTCAATGAAAGTGATTCTCGTCTGTCTCTGCTTGGGGCTAGTTCAATCGGACACAAACCATTTCGATAGAACTTGGAACTACATTATTGTGCCAAGTTTCAAAGAGCTAGCAGAAACCGTGTTTGGTTTAGAGTTTCAACTACATGTATCCATATAGGAGAAAACAGAGTGAAACCTAAACATGAAAACGGTTACTGCAAAGGAACGGTTTAACCTAGAAGAACGAAATTTGGTGAGCCAAGTGGGATTCTTGTACTGATCATTACCTGAAAGTATCATCAAGATTGGGTGAAAAAATGTTTGCTGAGATTTCAGGAAATTCGTAGTTTTTTGGAAGCTTGGCATCCCCTTTCAATGAAAGTGATTCTCGTCAGTCTCTGCGTTGTGGCTACTTCAATAGGACACAAACCATAGCGATAGAACTTGGAACTACATTATTGGGCCAAGTTTCAAAGAGCTAGCACAAACCGTGTTTGATTTAGAGTTCCAACTACATGTATCCATAAAGGAGAAAACAGAGTGAAACCTAAACATGAAAACGGTTACTGCAAAGGAACGGTTTCACCTAGAAGAACGAAATTTGGTGAGCCAAGTGGGATTGGTGTACTGATCATTACCTGCCAGTATCATCAAGATTGTGAAAAAATGTTTGCTGAAATTTCAGGAAATCGTAGTTTTTTGGAAGCTTGGCAACCCCTTTCAATGAATGTGATTCTCGTCAGTCTCTGATTGGGGCTAATTCAAAACGACACAAACCATAGCGATAGAACTTGGAACTACATTATTGTGCCAACTTTCAAAGAGCTAGCAAAAACCGTGTTTGATTTAGAGTTCCAACTGCATGTATCCATATAGGAGAAAACAGAGTGAAAGCTAAACATGAAAACGGTTACTACAAAGGAGCGGTTTAACCTAGAAGAACGAAATTTGGTGAGCCAAGTTTGATTGGTGTACTGATACTTAAATGCCAGTATTATCAAGATTGGGTGAAAAAATGTTTGCTCAGATTTAAGGAAATCGTAGTTTTTTGGAAGCATGGCAACCCCTTTCAATGTATGTGATTCTCGTCAGTCTCTGCTTGGGGCTACTTCAATAGGACACAAACCATAGCGATTGAACTTGGAACTACATTATTTTGCCAAGTTTCAAAGAGCTACCTAAAACCGGATTTGATTTAGAGTTCCAACTACATGTATCCATATAGGAGAAAATAGAGTGAAATCTAAACATGAAAACGGTTACTGCAAAGGAACGGTTAAACCTAGAAGAACGAAATTTCGTGAGCCACGTGGGATTGGTGTACTGATCATTACGTGCCAGTATCATCAAGATTGGGTGAAAAAATGTTTGCTGAGATTTCAGGAAATCATAGTTTTTTGGAAGCTTGGCAACCCCTTTCAATGAATGTGATTCTCGTCAGTCTCTGCTTGGGGCTATTTCAATAGGACACAAACCATAGCGATAGAACTTGGAACTACATTATGTGCCAAGTTTCAAAGAGCTACCACAAACCGTGTTTGATTTAGAGTTCCAACTACATGTATCCATATAGGAGAAAACAGAGTGAAACCTAAACATGTAAACGGTTACTGCAAAGGAAGGGTTTCACCTAGAAGAAGGAAATTTGGTGAGCCAAGTGGGTTTAGTGTACTGATCATTACCTGCATGTATCATCAAGATTGGGTGAAAAAATTTTTGCTCACATTCCAGGAATCTCGTAGTTTTTTGGAAGCTTGGCAACCCCTTTCAATGAAAGTGATTCTCGTCAGTCTCTGCTTGGGGCTACTTCAATAGGACACATACCATAGCGCTAGAACTTGGAACTACATTATGGTGCCAAGTTTCAAAGAGCTAACACAAACCATGTTTGATTTAGAGTTCCAACTACATTTATCCATATAGGAGAAAACAGAGTGAAACCTAAACATGAAAACGGTTACTGCAAAGGAATGGTTTAACCTAGAAGAACGAAATTTGGCGAGCCAAGTGGGATTGGTGTTCTGATCATTACCTGTCAGTATCATCAAGATTGGGTGAAAAAATATTTGCTGATATTTCAGTAAACTCGTAGATTTGGAAGCTTGGCAACCCCTTTCAATGAAAGTGATTCTCGTCAGTCTCTGATTGGGGCTACTTCAATAATACACAAACCATAGCGATAGAACTTGGAACTACATTATTGTGCCAAGTTTCAAAGAGCTAACACAAACCATGTTTGACTTAGTGTTCCAACTACATGTATCCATATAGGAGAAAATAGAGTGAAACCTAAATATGAAAACTGTTACTGCAAAGGAACGGTTTAACCTAGAAGAACGAAATCTCGTGAGCCAAGTGGGATTGGTGTACTTATCATTACCTGCCAGTATCATCAAGATTGGGTGAAAAAATGTTTGCTGAAATTTCAGGAAACTCGCAATTTTTCGGTAGCAATGGCAACCCCTTTCAATGAAAGTGATTCTCGTCAGTCTCTGCTTGTGGATACTTCAATAGGACACAAACCTTAGCGATAGAAGTTGGAACTACATTATTGTGCCAAGTTTCAAAGAGCTAGCACAAACTGTGTTTGATTTAGAGTTCCAACTACATGTATCCATATAGGAGAAAACAGAGTGAAACCTCAACATGAAAACGGTTACTGCAAAGGAACGGTTTAACCTAGAAGAATGAAATTTGGTGAGTCAAGTGGGATTGGTGTACTGATCATTACCTGCCAGTATCATCAAGATTGGGTGAAAAAATATTTGCTGAGATTTCAGGAAACTCGTAGTTTTTTGGAAGCTTGGCAACCCCATTCAATGAAAGGGATTTTCGTCAGTCTCTGCTTGGGGCTACTTCAATAGGACACAAACCATAGCGATAGAACTTGGAACTACATTATTGTGCCAAGTTTCAAAGAGCTACCTAAAACCGTGTTTGATTTAGAGTTCCAAGTACATGCATCCATATAGGAGAAAACAGAGTGAAACCTAAACATGAAAACGGTTACTGCAAAGGAACGGTTTCACCTAGAAGAACGAAATTTGGTGAGCCAAGTGGGTTTGGTGAACTGATCATTTCCTGCTAGTATCATCAAGATTGGGTGAAAAAATGTTTGCTGAGATTTCAGGAAACTCGTAGTTTTTTGGAAGCTTGGCAACCCCTTTCAATGAAAGTGATTCTCGTCAGTCTCTTCTTGGGGCTACGTCAATAGGACACAAACCATAGCGATAGAACTTGGAACTATATTATTGTGACAAGTTTCAAAGAGCTAGCACAAACCGTGTTTGATTTAGAGTTCCAACTACATGTATCCATATAGGAGAATACAGAGTGAAACCGAAACATGAAAACGGTTACTGCAAAGGAACGGTTTAACCTAGAAGAACAGAATTTGGTGAGCCACGTGGGATGGGTGTACTGATCATTACCTGCCAGTATCATCAAGATTGGGTGAAAAAATGTTTGCTCAGATTCCAGGAAACTTGTACTTTTTTGGAAGCTTGGCAACCCCTTTCAATGAAAGTGATTCTCGTCTGTCTCTGCTTGGGGCTACTTCAATAGGACACATACCATAGCAATAGAAATTGGAACTACATTATTGTGCCAAGTTTCAAAGAGCTAGCACAAACCGTGTTTGATTTAGAGTTCCAAATACATGTATCCATATAGGAGAAAACAGAGTTAAACCTAAACATGAAAACGGTTACTGCAAAGGAACGGTTTAACCTAGAAAAACGAAATTTGGTGAGTCAAGTGGGATTCTTGTACTGATCATTACCTGCCAGTATCATCAAGATTGGGTGAAAAAGTGTTTGCTGAGATTTCAGGAAATTCGTAGTTTTTTTTAAGCTTGGCATCCCCTTTCAATGAAAGTGATTCTCGTCAGTCTCTGCTTTGTGGCTACTTCAATAGGACACAAACCATAGCGATAGAACTTGGAACTACATTATTGTGCCAAGTTTCAAAGAGCTACCACAAACCGTGTTTGATTTAGAGTTCCAACTACATGTATCCATATTGGAGAAAATAGAGTGAAACCTAAACATGAAAATGGTTACTGCAAAGGAACGGTTTAACCTAGAAGAACGAAATTTGGTGAGCCAAGTGGGATTGGTGTACTGATCATTACCTGCCAGTATCATCAAGATTGGGTGAAAAATATTTGCTGAGATTTCAGGAAATCGAAGTTTTTTGGAAGCTTGGCAACCCCTTTCAATGAAAGTAATTCTCGTCAGTCTCTGATTGGGGCTACTTCAAAAGGAAACAAACCATAGCGACAGAACTTGGAACTACATTATTGTGCAAAGTTTAACAGAGCTAGCACAAACCGTGTTTGATTTAGAATTCCAACTACATGTATCCATATAGGAGAAAACAGAGTGAAACCTAAACATGAAAACGATTACTGCAAAGGAACGGTTTCACCTAGAAGAACGAAATTTGGTGAGCCAAGTGGGATTGGTGTACTGATCATTACCTGCATGTATCATCAAGATTGGGTGAAAAAATTTTTGCTCACATTCCAGGAATCTCGTAGTTTTTTGGAAGCTTGGCAACCATTTCAATGAAAGTGATTCTCGTCAGTCTCTGCTTGGGGCTATTTCAATAGGACACGTACCATAGCGATAGAACTTGGAACTACATTATGGTGCCAAGTTTCAAAGAGCTAACACAAACCGTGTATGATTTAGAGTTCCAACTACATGTATCCATATAGGAGAAAATAGAGTGAAACCTAAAACATAAAAACGGTTACTGCAAAGGAACGGTTAAACATAAAAGAACGAAATTTCGTGAGCAACGTGGGATTGGTGTACTGATCATTACCTGCCAGTATCATCACGATTGGGTGAAAAAATGTTTGCTGAGATTTCACGAAATCATAGTTTTTTGGAAGCTTGGCAACCCCTTTCAATGAATGTGATTCTCGTCATTCTCTGATTGGGGCTATTTCAAAAGGACAGAAACCATGGCGATAGAACTTGGAACTACATTATTGTGCCAAGTTTCAAAGAGTTAGCACAAACCGTGTTTGATTTAGAGTTCCAAATACATGTATCCATATAGGAGAAAACAGTGTGAAACCTAAACATGAAAACGGTTACTGCAAATTAACGGTTTCACCTAGAAGAACGAAATTTGGTGAGCCAAGTGGGATTGGTGTACTGATCATTACCTGCCAGTATCATCAAGATTGTGAAAAAATGTTTGCTGAGATTTCAGGAAAGCTTAGTTTTTTGGAAGCTTGGCAACCCCTTTCAATGAATGTGATTCTCGTCAGTCTCTGATTGGGGCTACTTCAAAAGGACACATACCATAGCAATAGAACTTGGAACTACATTATTGTGCCAACTTTCAAAGAGCTAGCACAATCAGTATTTGATTTAGAGTTCCAACTACATGTATCCATATAGGAGAAAATAGAGTGAAACCGAAATATGAAAATGGTTACTGCAAAGGAACGGTTTAACCTAGAAGAACAGAATTTGGTGAACCACGTGGGATGGGTGTACTGATCATTACCTGCCAGTATCATCAAGATTGGGTGAAAAAATGTTTGCTGAGATTTCAGGAAATCGTAGCTTTTTGGAAGCTTGGCAACCCTTTTCAATGAATGTGATTCTCGTCAGTCTCTGCTTGGGGCTACTTCCATAGGACACAAATCATAGCGATAGAACTTGGAACTACATTAGTGTGCCAAGTTTCAAAGAGCTAGCACAAACCGGATTTGATTTAGAGTTCCAACTACATGTATCCATATAGGAGAAAACAGAGTGAAACCGAAACATGAAAACGGTTACTGCAAAGGAACGGTTTAACCTAGAAGAACAGAATTTGGTGAGCCACGTGGATTGGTGTACTGATCATTACCTGCCAGTATCATCAAGATTGGGTGAAAAAAATGTTTGCTCAGATTCCAGGAAACTCGTAGTTTGTTGGAAGCTTGGCAACCCCTTTCAACGAAAGTGATACTCGTCTGTCTCTGCTTGGGTCTATTTCAATCGGACACAAACCATATCGAAGAACTTGGAACTACATTAGTGTGCCAAGTTTCAAAGAGCTAGCACAAACCGGATTTGATTTAGAGTTCCAACTACATGTATCCATATAGGAGAAAACAGAGTGAAACCGAAACATGAAAACGGTTACTGCAAAGGAACGGTTTTCACCTAGAAGAACGAAATTTGGTGAGCCAAGTGGGTTTGGTGTACTGATCATTACCTGCTTGTATCATCAAGATTTGGTGAAAAAAGGTTTGCTGAGATTTCAGGAAACTCGTAGTTTTTTGGAAGCTTGGCAACCCCTTTCAATGAATGTGATTCTCGTCAGTCTCTGCTTGGGGCTACTCAATAGGACACAAACCATAGCGATAGAACTTGGAACTACCTTATTGTGCCAAGTTTCAAAGAGCGAGCACAAACCGTGTTTGATTTAGAGTTCCAACTACATGTATATATATAGGAGAAAACAGAGTGAAACCTAAACATGAAAACGGTTACTGCAAAGGAACGGTTTCACCTAGAAGAACGGAATTTGGTGAGCCAAGTGGGATTGGTGTACTGATATCATCAAGATTTTGTGAAAAAATATTTGCTGAGATTTCAGGAAATCGTAGTTGTTTGGAAGCTTGGCAACCCCTTTCAATGAAAGGGATTCTCGTCAGTCTCTGCTTGGGGCTACTTCAATAGGACACAAACCATAGCGATGGAACTTGGAACTACATTATTGTGCCAAGTTTCAAAGAGCTAGCAGAAACCGTGTTTGATTTAGAGTTCCAACTACATTTATCCATATAGGAGAAAACAGAGTGAAACCTAAACATGAAAACGGTTACTGCAAAGGAACCGTTTAACCTAGAAGAACGAAATTTGGTGAGCCAAGTGGGATTGGTGTACTGATCATTACCTGCCAGTATCATCAAGATTGGGTGAAAAAATGTTTGATGAGATCTCAGGAAATCGTAGTTTTTTGGAAGCTTGGCAAACCCCTTCAATGGAAGTGATTCTCGTCTACATCAATAGGACACAAACCATAGCGATAGAACTTGGAACTACATTATTGTGCCAAGTTTCAAAGAGCTAGCACAAACCGTGTTTGATTTAGAGTTCCAACTACATGTATCCATATAGGAGAAAACAGAGTGAAACCTAAACATGAAAACGGTTACTACAAAGGAACGGTTTCACCTAGAAGAACGAAATTTGGTGAGTCAAGTGCGATTGGTGTACTGATCATTACCTGCCAGATTCATCAAGATTGGGTGAAAAAATGTTTGCTCAGATTTCAGGAAATCGTAGTTTTTGAAGCTTGGCAACCAATTTCAATGAAAGTGATTCTCGTCAGTCTCTGCTTGGGGTACTTCAATAGGACACAAACCATAGCGATCGAACTTGGAACTACCTTATTGTGCCAAGTTTCAAAGAGCTAGCACAAACCGTGTTTGATTTAGAGTTCAAACTACATGTATCCATATAGGAGAAAACAGAGTGAAACCTAAACATGAAAACGGTTACTGCAAAGCAACGGTTTAACCTAGAAGAACGAAATTTGGTGAGTCAAGTGCGATTGGTGTACTGATCATTACCTGCCAGATTCATCAAGATTGGGTGAAGAAATGTTTGCTCAGATTTCAGGAAATCGTAGTTTTTTGGAAGCTTGGCAACCAATTTCAATGAAAGTGATTCTCGTCAGTCTCTGCTTGGGGTACTTCAATAGGACACCAACCATAGCGATAGAACTTGGAACTACCTTATTGTGCCAAGTTTCAAAGAGCTAGCACAAACCGTGTTTGATTTAGAGTTCCAACTACATGTATCCATATAGGAGAAAACAGAGTGAAACCTAAACATGAAAACGGTTTCTGCAAAGGATCCGTTTAACCTAGAAACGAAATTTGGTGAGCCACGTGGGATTGGTGTACTGATCATTACCTGCCAGTATCATCAAGATTGGGTGAAAAAATATTTGCTGAGATTTCAGGAAACTCGTAGTTTTTTGGAAGCTTGGCAACCCCTTTCAATGAAAGTGATTCTCGTCAGGCTATTCTTGGGGCTACTTCCATAGGACACAAACCATTGAGATAGAACTTGGAACTACATTATTGTGCCAAGTTTCAAAGAGCGAGCACAAACCGTGTTTGATTTAGAGTTCCAACTACATGTATCCATATAGGAGAAAACAGAGTGAAACCTAAACATGAAAACGGTTACTGCAAAGGAACGGTTTCACCTAGAAGAACTGAATTTGCTGAGCCAAGTGGGATTGGTGTACTGATCATTAAATGCCAGTATCATTAAGATTGGGTGAAAAAATGTTTGCTGAGATTTCAGGAAACTCGTAGTTTTTCGGAAGCTTGGCAACCCCTTTCAATGAAAGTGATTCTCGTCAGTCTCTGCTTGGGGCTACTTCAATAGGACACAAAACAATAGCGATAGAACTTGGAACTACATTATTGTGCCAAGTTTCAAAGAGGTACACAAACCGTATTTGATTTTGAGTTCCAACTACATGTATCCATATAGGAGAAAACAGAGTGAAACCTAAACATGAAAAACGGTTACTGCAAAGGAACCGTTTAACCTAGAAGAACGAAATTTGGTGAGCCAAGTGGGATTGGTGTACTGATCATTACCTGCCAGTATCATCAAGATTGGGTGAAAAAAATGTTTGATGAGATCTCAGGAAATCGTAGTTTTTTGGAAAGCTTGGCAAACCCCTCAATGGAAGTGATTCTCGTCTACATCAATAGGACACAAAACCATAGCGATAGAACTTGGAACTACATTATTGTGCCAAGTTTCAAAGAGCTAGCACAAACCGTGTTTGATTTAGAGTTCCAACTACATGTATCCATATAGGAGAAAACAGAGTGAAACCTAAACATGAAAACGGTTACTACAAAGGAACGGTTTCACCTAGAAGAACGAAATTTGGTGAGTCAAGTGCGATTGGTGTACTGATCATTACCTGCCAGATTCATCAAGATTGGGTGAAAAAAATGTTTGCTCAGATTTCAGGAAATCGTAGTTTTTGGAAGCTTGGCAACCAATTTCAATGAAAGTGATTCTCGTCAGTCTCTGCTTGGGGTACTTCAATAGGACACAAACCATAGCGATAGAACTTGGAACTACCTTATTGTGCCAAGTTTCAAAGAGCTAGCACAAACCGTGTTTGATTTAGAGTTCCAACTACATGTATCCATATAGGAGAAAACAGAGTGAAACCTAAACTTGAAAACGGTTACTGCAAAGGAACGGTTTAACCTAGAAGAACTAAATTTGGTGAGTCAAGTGCGATTGGTGTACTGATCATTACCTGCCAGATTCATCAAGATTGGGTGAAGAAATGTTTGCTCAGATTTCAGGAAATCGTAGTTTTTTGGAAGCTTGGCAACCAATTTCAATGAAAGTGATTCTCGTCAGTCTCTGCTTGGGGTACTTCAATAGGACACCAACCATAGCGATAGAACTTGGAACTACATTATTGTGCCAAGTTTCAAAGAGCTACCACAAACCGTGTTTGATTTAGAGTTCCAACTACATGTATCCATATAGGAGAAAACAGAGTGAAACCTAAACATGAAAAGAGTTTCTGCAAAGGAACGGTTTCACCTAGAAACGAAATTTGGTGAGCCACGTGGGATTGGTGTACTGATCATTACCTGACAGTATCATCAAGATTGGGTGAAAAAATATTTGCTGAGATTTCAGGAAACTCGTAGTTTTTTGGAAGCCAGGCAACCCCTTTCAATGAATGTGATTCTTGTCAGTCTCTGCTTGGGGCTACTTCAATAGGACACAAACCATAGCGATAGAAGTTGGAACTATATTACTGTGCCAAGTTTCAAAGAGCTAGCACAAACCGTGTTTGATTTAGAGTTCCAACTACATATATCCATATAGGAGAAAACAGAGTGAAACCTAAACATGAAAACGGTTACTACAAAGGAACAGTTTCACATAGAAGAACGAAATTTGGTGAGCCAAGTGGGATTGGTGTACTGATCATTGCCTGCCAGTATCATCAAGATTTTGTGAAAAAATATTTGCTGAGATTTCAGGAAATCGTAGTTGTTTGGAAGCTTGGCAACCCCTTTCAATGAAAGAGATACTCGTCAGTCTCTGCTTGGGGCTACTTCAATAGGACACAAACCATAGCGATGGAACTTGGAACTACATTATTGTGCCAAGTTTCAAAGAGCTAGCAGAAACCGTGTTTGATTTAGAGTTCCAACTACATTTATCCATATAGGAGAAAACAGAGTGAAACCTAAACATGAAAAGGGTTACTGCAAAGGAACCGTTTAACCTAGAAGAACGAAATTTGGTGAGCCAAGTGGGATTGGTGTACTGATCATTACCTGCCAGTATCATCAAGATTGGGTGAAAAAATGTTTGATGAGATCTCAGGAAATCGTAGTTTTTGGAAGCTTGGCAAACCCCTTTAATGGAAGTGATTCTCGTCTACATCAATAGGACACAAACCATAGCGATAGAACTTGGAACTACATTATTGTGCCAAGTTTCAAAGAGCTAGCACAATCCGTGTTTGATTTAGAGTTCCAACTACATGTATCCATATAGGAGAAAACAGAGTGAAACCTAAACATGAAAACGGTTACTACAAAGGAACGGTTTCACCTAGAAGAACGAAATTTGGTGAGTCCAAGTGCGATTGGTGTACTGATCATTACCTGCCAGATTCATCAAGATTGGGTGAAAAAATGTTTGCTCAGATTTCAGGAAATCGTAGTTTTTTGGAAGCTTGGCAACCAATTTCAATGAAAGTGATTCTCGTAGTCTCTGCTTGGGGTACTTCAATAGGAAACAAACCATAGCGATGGAACTTGGAACTACATTATTGTGCCAAGTTTCAAAGAGCTAGCACAAACCGTGTTTGATTTAGAGTTCCAACTACATGTATCCATATAGGAGAAAACAGAGTGAAACCTAAACATGAAAACGGTTACTGCAAAGGGACGGTTTAACCTAGAATAACGAAATTTGGTGAGCCAAGTGGGATTGGTGTACTGATCATTACCTGCCAGTAACATCAAGATTGGGGTGAAAAAATATTTGCTGAGATTTCAGGTCATCATAGTTTTTCGGAAGCTTGGCAACCCCTTTCAATGAAAGTGATTCTCGTCAGGCTATTCTTGGGGCTACTTCCATAGGACACAAACCATTGAGATAGAACTTGGAACTACATTATTGTGCCAAGTTTCAAAGAGCGAGCACAAACCGTGTTTTGATTTAGAGTTCCAACTACATGTATCCATATAGGAGAAAACAGAGTGAAACCTAAACATGAAAACGGTTACTGCAAAGGAACGGTTTCACCTAGAAGAACGAAATTTGGTGAGTCAAGTGCGATTGGTGTACTGATCATTACCTGCCAGATTCATCAAGATTGGGTGAAAAAAATGTTTGCTCAGATTTCAGGAAATCGTAGGTTTTGGAAGCTTGGCAACCAATTTCAATGAAAGTGATTCTCGTCAGTCCTCTGCTTGGGGTACTTCAATAGGACACAAACCATAGCGATCGAACTTGGAACTACCTTATTGTGCCAAGTTTCAAAGAGCTAGCACAAACCGTGTTTGATTTAGAGTTCAAACTACATGTATCCATATAGGAGAAAACAGAGTGAAACCTAAACATGAAAACGGTTACTGCAAAGCAACGGTTAACCTAGAAGAACGAAATTTGGTGAGTCAAGTGCGATTGGTGTACTGATCATTACCCTGCCAGATTCATCAAGATTGGGTGAAGAAATGTTTGCTCAGATTTCAGGAAATCGTAGTTTTTTGGAAGCTTGGCAACCAATTTCAATGAAAGTGATTCTCGTCAGTCTCTGCTTGGGGTACTTCAATAGGACACCAACCATAGCGATAGAACTTGGAACTACCTTATTGTGCCAAGTTTCAAAGAGCTAGCACAAACCGTGTTTGATTTAGAGTTCCAACTACATGTATCCATATAGGAGAAAACAGAGTGAAACCTAAACATGAAACGGTTTCTGCAAAGGATCCGTTTAACCTAGAAACGAAAATTTGGTGAGCCACGTGGGATTGGTGTACTGATCATTACCTGCCAGTATCATCAAGATTGGGTGAAAAATATTTGCTGAGATTTCAGGAAACTCGTAGTTTTTTGGAAGCTTGGCAACCCCTTTCAATGAAAGTGATTCTCGTCAGGCTATTCTTGGGGCTACTTCCATAGGACACAAACCATTGAGATAGAACTTGGAACTACATTATTGTGCCAAGTTTCAAAGAGCGAGCACAAACCGTGTTTGATTTAGAGTTCCAACTACATGTATCCATATAGGAGAAAACAGAGTGAAACCTAAACATGAAAACGGTTACTGCAAAGGAACGGTTTCACCTAGAAGAACTGAATTTGCTGAGCCAAGTGGGATTGGTGTACTGATCATTAAATGCCAGTATCATTAAGATTGGGTGAAAAAATGTTTGCTGAGATTTCAGGAAACTCGTAGTTTTTCGGAAGCTTGGCAACCCCTTTCAATGAAAGTGATTCTCGTCAGTCTCTGCTTGGGGCTACTTCAATAGGACACAAACAATAGCGATAGAACTTGGAACTACATTATTGTGCCAAGTTTCAAAGAGGTACACAAACCGTATTTGATTTTGAGTTCCAACTATATGTATCCATATAGGAGAAAACAGAGTGAAACCTAAACATGAAAACGGTTACTGCAAAGGAACCGTTTAACCTAGAAGAACGAAATTTGGTGAGCCAAGTGGGATTGGTGTACTGATCATTACCTGCCAGTATCATCAAGATTGGGTGAAAAAAATGTTTGATGAGATCTCAGGAAATCGTAAGTTTTTTTGGAAGCTTGGCAAACCCCTTCAATGGAAGTGATTCTCGTCTACATCAATAGGACACAAACCATAGCGATAGAACTTGGAACTACATTATTGTGCCAAGTTTTCAAGAGCTAGCACAAACCGTGTTTGATTTAGAGTTCCAACTACATGTATCCATATAGGAGAAAACAGAGTGAAACCTAAACATGAAAACGGTTACTACAAAGGAACGGTTTCACCTAGAAGAACGAAATTTGGTGAGTCAAGTGCGATTGGTGTACTGATCATTACCTGCCAGATTCATCAAGATTGGGTGAAAAAATGTTTGCTCAGAATTTCAGGAAATCGTAGTTTTTGGAAGCTTGGCAACCAATTTCAATGAAAGTGATTCTCGTCAGTCTCTGCTTGGGGTACTTCAATAGGACACAAACCATAGCGATAGAACTTGGAACTACCTTATTGTGCCAAGTTTCAAAGAGCTAGCACAAACCGTGTTTGATTTAGAGTTCCAACTACATGTATCCATATAGGAGAAAACAGAGTGAAACCTAAACTTGAAAACGGTTACTGCAAAGGAACGGTTTAACCTAGAAGAACTAAATTTGGTGAGTCAAGTGCGATTGGTGTACTGATCATTACCTGCCAGATTCATCAAGATTGGGTGAAGAAATGTTTGCTCAGATTTCAGGAAATCGTAGTTTTTTGGAAGCTTGGCAACCAATTTCAATGAAAGTGATTCTCGTCAGTCTCTGCTTGGGGTACTTCAATAGGACACCAACCATAGCGATAGAACTTGGAACTACATTATTGTGCCAAGTTTCAAAGAGCTACCACAAACCGTGTTTGATTTAGAGTTCCAACTACATGTATCCATATAGGAGAAAACAGAGTGAAACCTAAACATGAAAAGAGTTTCTGCAAAGGAACGGTTTCACCTAGAAACGAAATTTGGTGAGCCACGTGGGATTGGTGTACTGATCATTACCTGACAGTATCATCAAGATTGGGTGAAAAAATATTTGCTGAGATTTCAGGAAACTCGTAGTTTTTTGGAAGCCAGGCAACCCCTTTCAATGAATGTGATTCTTGTCAGTCTCTGCTTGGGGCTACTTCAATAGGACACAAACCATAGCGATAGAAGTTGGAACTATATTACTGTGCCAAGTTTCAAAGAGCTAGCACAAACCGTGTTTGATTTAGAGTTCCAACTACATATATCCATATAGGAGAAAACAGAGTGAAACCTAAACATGAAAACGGTTACTACAAAGGAACAGTTTCACATAGAAGAACGAAATTTGGTGAGCCAAGTGGGATTGGTGTACTGATCATTGCCTGCCAGTATCATCAAGATTTTGTGAAAAAATATTTGCTGAGATTTCAGGAAATCGTAGTTGTTTGGAAGCTTGGCAACCCCTTTCAATGAAAGAGATACTCGTCAGTCTCTGCTTGGGGCTACTTCAATAGGACACAAACCATAGCGATGGAACTTGGAACTACATTATTGTGCCAAGTTTCAAAGAGCTAGCAGAAACCGTGTTTGATTTAGAGTTCCAACTACATTTATCCATATAGGAGAAAACAGAGTGAAACCTAAACATGAAAAGGGTTACTGCAAAGGAACCGTTTAACCTAGAAGAACGAAATTTGGTGAGCCAAGTGGGATTGGTGTACTGATCATTACCTGCCAGTATCATCAAGATTGGGTGAAAAAATGTTTGATGAGATCTCAGGAAATCGTAGTTTTTTGGAAGCTTGGCAAACCCCTTTAATGGAAGTGATTCTCGTCTACATCAATAGGACACAAACCATAGCGATAGAACTTGGAACTACATTATTGTGCCAAGTTTCAAAGAGCTAGCACAATCCGTGTTTGATTTAGAGTTCCAACTACATGTATCCATATAGGAGAAAACAGAGTGAAACCTAAACATGAAAACGGTTACTACAAAGGAACGGTTTCACCTAGAAGAACGAAATTTGGTGAGTCAAGTGCGATTGGTGTACTGATCATTACCTGCCAGATTCATCAAGATTGGGTGAAAAAATGTTTGCTCAGATTTCAGGAAATCGTAGTTTTTTGGAAGCTTGGCAACCAATTTCAATGAAAGTGATTCTCGTAGTCTCTGCTTGGGGTACTTCAATAGGAAACAAACCATAGCGATGGAACTTGGAACTACATTATTGTGCCAAGTTTCAAAGAGCTAGCACAAACCGTGTTTGATTTAGAGTTCCAACTACATGTATCCATATAGGAGAAAACAGAGTGAAACCTAAACATGAAAACGGTTACTGCAAAGGGACGGTTTAACCTAGAATAACGAAATTTGGTGAGCCAAGTGGGATTGGTGTACTGATCATTACCTGCCAGTAACATCAAGATTGGGTGAAAAAATATTTGCTGAGATTTCAGGTCATCATAGTTTTTCGGAAGCTTGGCAACCCCTTTCAATGAAAGTGATTCTCGTCAGGCTATTCTTGGGGCTACTTCCATAGGACACAAACCATTGAGATAGAACTTGGAACTACATTATTGTGCCAAGTTTCAAAGAGCGAGCACAAACCGTGTTTGATTTAGAGTTCCAACTACATGTATCCATATAGGAGAAAACAGAGTGAAACCTAAACATGAAAACGGTTACTGCAAAGGAACGGTTTCACCTAGAAGAACGAAATTTGGTGAGTCAAGTGCGATTGGTGTACTGATCATTACCTGCCAGATTCATCAAGATTGGGTGAAAAAATGTTTGCTCAGATTTCAGGAAATCGTAGTTTTTGGAAGCTTGGCAACCAATTTCAATGAAAGTGATTCTCGTCAGTCTCTGCTTGGGGTACTTCAATAGGACACAAACCATAGCGATCGAACTTGGAACTACCTTATTGTGCCAAGTTTCAAAGAGCTAGCACAAACCGTGTTTGATTTAGAGTTCAAACTACATGTATCCATATAGGAGAAAACAGAGTGAAACCTAAACATGAAAACGGTTACTGCAAAGCAACGGTTTAACCTAGAAGAACGAAATTTGGTGAGTCAAGTGCGATTGGTGTACTGATCATTACCTGCCAGATTCATCAAGATTGGGTGAAGAAATGTTTGCTCAGATTTCAGGAAATCGTAGTTTTTTGGAAGCTTGGCAACCAATTTCAATGAAAGTGATTCTCGTCAGTCTCTGCTTGGGGTACTTCAATAGGACACCAACCATAGCGATAGAACTTGGAACTACCTTATTGTGCCAAGTTTCAAAGAGCTAGCACAAACCGTGTTTGATTTAGAGTTCCAACTACATGTATCCATATAGGAGAAAACAGAGTGAAACCTAAACATGAAAACGGTTTCTGCAAAGGATCCGTTTAACCTAGAAACGAAATTTGGTGAGCCACGTGGGATTGGTGTACTGATCATTACCTGCCAGTATCATCAAGATTGGGTGAAAAAATATTTGCTGAGATTTCAGGAAACTCGTAGTTTTTTGGAAGCTTGGCAACCCCTTTCAATGAAAGTGATTCTCGTCAGGCTATTCTTGGGGCTACTTCCATAGGACACAAACCATTGAGATAGAACTTGGAACTACATTATTGTGCCAAGTTTCAAAGAGCGAGCACAAACCGTGTTTGATTTAGAGTTCCAACTACATGTATCCATATAGGAGAAAACAGAGTGAAACCTAAACATGAAAACGGTTACTGCAAAGGAACGGTTTCACCTAGAAGAACTGAATTTGCTGAGCCAAGTGGGATTGGTGTACTGATCATTAAATGCCAGTATCATTAAGATTGGGTGAAAAAATGTTTGCTGAGATTTCAGGAAACTCGTAGTTTTTCGGAAGCTTGGCAACCCCTTTCAATGAAAGTGATTCTCGTCAGTCTCTGCTTGGGGCTACTTCAATAGGACACAAACAATAGCGATAGAACTTGGAACTACATTATTGTGCCAAGTTTCAAAGAGGTACACAAACCGTATTTGATTTTGAGTTCCAACTACATGTATCCATATAGGAGAAAACAGAGTGAAACCTAAACATGAAAACGGTTACTGCAAAGGAACCGTTTAACCTAGAAGAACGAAATTTGGTGAGCCAAGTGGGATTGGTGTACTGATCATTACCTGCCAGTATCATCAAGATTGGGTGAAAAAAATGTTTGATGAGATCTCAGGAAATCGTAGTTTTTTGGAAGCTTGGCAAACCCCTTCAATGGAAGTGATTCTCGTCTACATCAATAGGACACAAACCATAGCGATAGAACTTGGAACTACATTATTGTGCCAAGTTTCAAAGAGCTAGCACAAACCGTGTTTGATTTAGAGTTCCAACTACATGTATCCATATAGGAGAAAACAGAGTGAAACCTAAACATGAAAACGGTTACTACAAAGGAACGGTTTCACCTAGAAGAACGAAATTTGGTGAGTCAAGTGCGATTGGTGTACTGATCATTACCTGCCAGATTCATCAAGATTGGGTGAAAAAATGTTTGCTCAGATTTCAGGAAATCGTAGTTTTTGGAAGCTTGGCAACCAATTTCAATGAAAGTGATTCTCGTCAGTCTCTGCTTGGGGTACTTCAATAGGACACAAACCATAGCGATAGAACTTGGAACTACCTTATTGTGCCAAGTTTCAAAGAGCTAGCACAAACCGTGTTTGATTTAGAGTTCCAACTACATGTATCCATATAGGAGAAAACAGAGTGAAACCTAAACTTGAAAACGGTTACTGCAAAGGAACGGTTTAACCTAGAAGAACTAAATTTGGTGAGTCAAGTGCGATTGGTGTACTGATCATTACCTGCCAGATTCATCAAGATTGGGTGAAGAAATGTTTGCTCAGATTTCAGGAAATCGTAGTTTTTTGGAAGCTTGGCAACCAATTTCAATGAAAGTGATTCTCGTCAGTCTCTGCTTGGGGTACTTCAATAGGACACCAACCATAGCGATAGAACTTGGAACTACATTATTGTGCCAAGTTTCAAAGAGCTACCACAAACCGTGTTTGATTTAGAGTTCCAACTACATGTATCCATATAGGAGAAAACAGAGTGAAACCTAAACATGAAAAGAGTTTCTGCAAAGGAACGGTTTCACCTAGAAACGAAATTTGGTGAGCCACGTGGGATTGGTGTACTGATCATTACCTGACAGTATCATCAAGATTGGGTGAAAAAATATTTGCTGAGATTTCAGGAAACTCGTAGTTTTTTGGAAGCCAGGCAACCCCTTTCAATGAATGTGATTCTTGTCAGTCTCTGCTTGGGGCTACTTCAATAGGACACAAACCATAGCGATAGAAGTTGGAACTATATTACTGTGCCAAGTTTCAAAGAGCTAGCACAAACCGTGTTTGATTTAGAGTTCCAACTACATATATCCATATAGGAGAAAACAGAGTGAAACCTAAACATGAAAACGGTTACTACAAAGGAACAGTTTCACATAGAAGAACGAAATTTGGTGAGCCAAGTGGGATTGGTGTACTGATCATTGCCTGCCAGTATCATCAAGATTTTGTGAAAAAATATTTGCTGAGATTTCAGGAAATCGTAGTTGTTTGGAAGCTTGGCAACCCCTTTCAATGAAAGAGATACTCGTCAGTCTCTGCTTGGGGCTACTTCAATAGGACACAAACCATAGCGATGGAACTTGGAACTACATTATTGTGCCAAGTTTCAAAGAGCTAGCAGAAACCGTGTTTGATTTAGAGTTCCAACTACATTTATCCATATAGGAGAAAACAGAGTGAAACCTAAACATGAAAAGGGTTACTGCAAAGGAACCGTTTAACCTAGAAGAACGAAATTTGGTGAGCCAAGTGGGATTGGTGTACTGATCATTACCTGCCAGTATCATCAAGATTGGGTGAAAAAATGTTTGATGAGATCTCAGGAAATCGTAGTTTTTTGGAAGCTTGGCAAACCCCTTTAATGGAAGTGATTCTCGTCTACATCAATAGGACACAAACCATAGCGATAGAACTTGGAACTACATTATTGTGCCAAGTTTCAAAGAGCTAGCACAATCCGTGTTTGATTTAGAGTTCCAACTACATGTATCCATATAGGAGAAAACAGAGTGAAACCTAAACATGAAAACGGTTACTACAAAGGAACGGTTTCACCTAGAAGAACGAAATTTGGTGAGTCAAGTGCGATTGGTGTACTGATCATTACCTGCCAGATTCATCAAGATTGGGTGAAAAAATGTTTGCTCAGATTTCAGGAAATCGTAGTTTTTTGGAAGCTTGGCAACCAATTTCAATGAAAGTGATTCTCGTAGTCTCTGCTTGGGGTACTTCAATAGGAAACAAACCATAGCGATGGAACTTGGAACTACATTATTGTGCCAAGTTTCAAAGAGCTAGCACAAACCGTGTTTGATTTAGAGTTCCAACTACATGTATCCATATAGGAGAAAACAGAGTGAAACCTAAACATGAAAACGGTTACTGCAAAGGGACGGTTTAACCTAGAATAACGAAATTTGGTGAGCCAAGTGGGATTGGTGTACTGATCATTACCTGCCAGTAACATCAAGATTGGGTGAAAAAATATTTGCTGAGATTTCAGGTCATCATAGTTTTTCGGAAGCTTGGCAACCCCTTTCAATGAAAGTGATTCTCGTCAGGCTATTCTTGGGGCTACTTCCATAGGACACAAACCATTGAGATAGAACTTGGAACTACATTATTGTGCCAAGTTTCAAAGAGCGAGCACAAACCGTGTTTGATTTAGAGTTCCAACTACATGTATCCATATAGGAGAAAACAGAGTGAAACGTAAACATGAAAACGGTTACTGCAAAGGAACGGTTTCACCTAGAAGAACGGAATTTGGTGAGCCAAGTGGGATTGGTGTACTGATCATTGCCTGCCAGTATCATCAAGATTTTGTGAAAAAATATTTGCTGAGATTTCAGGAAACTCTTAGTTTTTCGGAAGCTTGGCAACCCCTTTCAATGAAAGGGATTCTCGTCAGTCTCTGCTTGGGGCTACTTCAATAGGACACAAACCATAGTGATAGAACTTGGAACTACATTATTGTGCCAAGTTTCAAAGAGCTAGCACAAACCGTGTTTGATTTAGAGTTCCAACTACATGTATCCATATAGGAGAAAACAGAGTGAAACCTAAACATGAAAAGGGTTACTGCAAAGGAACGGTTTAACCTAGAAGAACGAAATTTGGTGAGCCAAGTGGGATTGGTGTACTGATCATTACCTGCCAGTATCATCAAGATTGGGTGAAAAAATGTTTGCTGAAATTTCAGGAAACTCGTAGTTTTTTGGAAGCTTGGCAACCCCTTTCAATGAAGGTTATTCTCGTCAGTCTCTGCTTGTGGCTACTTCAATAGGACACAAACCATAGCGATAGAACTTGGAACTACATTATTGTGCCAAGTTTCAAAAGAGCTAGCACAAACCGTGTTTGATTTAGAGTTCCAACTACATGTATCCATATAGGAGAAAACAGAGTGAAACCTAACATGTAAACAGTTCCTGCAAAGGAACGGTTTAACCTAGAAGAACGAAATTTGGTGAGCCAAGTGGGATTGGTGTACTGATCATTACCTGCCAGTATCATCAAGATTGGGTGAAAAAATGTTTGATGAGATCTCAGGAAATCGTAGTTTTTTGGAAGCTTGGCAAACCCCTTTAATGGAAGTGATTCTCGTCTACATCAATAGGACACAAACCATAGCGATAGAACTTGGAACTACATTATTGTGCCAAGTTTCAAAGAGCTAGCACAATCCGTGTTTGATTTAGAGTTCCAACTACATGTATCCATATAGGAGAAAACAGAGTGAAACCTAAACATGAAAACGGTTACTACAAAGGAACGGTTTCACCTAGAAGAACGAAATTTGGTGAGTCAAGTGCGATTGGTGTACTGATCATTACCTGCCAGATTCATCAAGATTGGGTGAAAAAATGTTTGCTCAGATTTCAGGAATCGTAGTTTTTTGGAAGCTTGGCAACCAATTTCAATGAAAGTGATTCTCGTAGTCTCTGCTTGGGGTACTTCAATAGGAAACAAACCATAGCGATGGAACTTGGAACTACATTATTGTGCCAAGTTTCAAAGAGCTAGCACAAACCGTGTTTGATTTAGAGTTCCAACTACATGTATCCATATAGGAGAAAACAGAGTGAAACCTAAACATGAAAACGGTTACTGCAAAGGACGGTTTAACCTAGAATAACGAAATTTGGTGAGCCAAGTGGGATTGGTGTACTGATCATTACCTGCCAGTAACATCAAGATTGGGTGAAAAAATATTTGCTGAGATTTCAGGTCATCATAGTTTTTCGGAAGCTTGGCAACCCCTTTCAATGAAAGTGATTCTCGTCAGGCTATTCTTGGGGCTACTTCCATAGGACACAAACCATTGAGATAGAACTTGGAACTACATTATTGTGCGAAGTTTCAAAGAGCGAGCACAAACCGTGTTTGATTTAGAGTTCCAACTACATGTATCCATATAGGAGAAAACAGAGTGAAACCTAAACATGAAAACGGTTACTGCAAAGGAACGGTTTCACCTAGAAGAACGGAATTTGGTGAGCCAAGTGGGATTGGTGTACTGATCATTGCCTGCCAGTATCATCAAGATTTTGTGAAAAAATATTTGCTGAGATTTCAGGAAATCGTAGTTGTTTGGAAGCTTGGCAACCCCTTTCAATGAAAGTGATTCTCGTCAGTCTCTGCTTGGGGCTACTTCAATAGGACACAAACCCATAGCGATGGAACTTGGAACTACATTATTGTGCCAAGTTTCAAAGAGCTAGCAGAAACCGTGTTTGATTTAGAGTTCCAACTACATTTATCCATATAGGAGAAAACAGAGTGAAACCTAAACATGAAAAACGGTTACTGCAAAGGAACCGTTTAATCTAGAAGAACGAAATTTGGTGAGCCAAGTGGGATTGGTGTACTGATCATTACCTGCCAGTATCATCAAGATTGGGTGAAAAAATGTTTGATGAGATCTCAGGAAATCGTAGTTTTTTGGAAGCTTGGCAAACCCCTTCAATGGAAGTGATTCTCGTCTACATCAATAGGACACAAACCATAGCGATAGAACTTGGAACTACATTATTGTGCCAAGTTTCAAAGAGCTAGCACAAACCGTGTTTGATTTAGAGTTCCAACTACATGTATCCATATAGGAGAAAACAGAGTGAAACCTAAACATGAAAACGGTTACTACCAAGGAACGGTTTCACCTAGAAGAACGAAATTTGGTGAGTCAAGTGCGATTGGTGTACTGATCATTACCTGCCAGATTCATCAAGATTGGGTGAAAAAATGTTTGCTCAGATTTCAGGAAATCGTAGTTTTTGGAAGCTTGGCAACCAATTTCAATGAAAGTGATTCTCGTCAGTCTCTGCTTGGGGTACTTCAATAGGACACAAACCATAGCGATCGAACTTGGAACTACCTTATTGTGCCAAGTTTCAAAGAGCTAGCACAAACCGTGTTTGATTTAGAGTTCAAACTACATGTATCCATATAGGAGAAAACAGAGTGAAACCTAAACATGAAAACGGTTACTGCAAAGCAACGGTTTAACCTAGAAGAACGAAATTTGGTGAGTCAAGTGCGATTGGTGTACTGATCATTACCTGCCAGATTCATCAAGATTGGATGAAGAAATGTTTGCTCAGATTTCAGGAAATCGTAGTTTTTTGGAAGCTTGGCAACCAATTTCAATGAAAGTGATTCTCGTCAGTCTCTGCTTGGGGTACTTCAATAGGACACCAACCATAGCGATAGAACTTGGAACTACATTATTGTGCCAAGTTTCAAAGAGCTACCACAAACCGTGTTTGATTTAGAGTTCCAACTACATGTATCCATATAGGAGAAAACAGAGTGAAACCTAAACATGAAAACGGTTTCTGCAAAGGAACGGTTTCACCTAGAAACGAAATTTGGTGAGCCACGTGGGATTGGTGTACTGATCATTACCTGCCAGTATCATCAAGATTGGGTGAAAAAATATTTGCTGAGATTTCAGGAAACTCGTAGTTTTTTGGAAGCTTGGCAACCCCTTTCAATGAATGTGATTCTTGTCAGTCTCTGCTTGGGGCTACTTCAATAGGACACAAACCATAGCGATAGAAGTTGGAACTACATTACTGTGCCAAGTTTCAAAGAGCTAGCACAAACCGTGTTTGATTTAGAGTTCCAACTACATATATCCATATAGGAGAAAACAGAGTGAAACCTAAACATGAAAACGGTTACTACAAAGGAACAGTTTCACATAGAAGAACGAAATTTGGTGAGCCAAGTGGGATTGGTGTACTGATCATTGCCTGCCAGTATCATCAAGATTTTGTGAAAAAATATTTGCTGAGATTTCAGGAAATCGTAGTTGTTTGGAAGCTTGGCAACCCCTTTCAATGAAAGTGATTCTCGTCAGTCTCTGCTTGGGGCTACTTCAATAGGACACAAACCATAGCGATGGAACTTGGAACTACATTATTGTGCCAAGTTTCAAAGAGCTAGCAGAAACCGTGTTTGATTTAGAGTTCCAACTACATTTATCCATATAGGAGAAAACAGAGTGAAACCTAAACATGAAAACGGTTCCTGCAAAGGAACCGTTTAACCTAGAAGAACGAAATTTGGTGAGCCAAGTGGGATTGGTGTACTGATCATTACCTGCCAGTATCATCAAGATTGGGTGAAAAAATGTTTGATGAGATCTCAGGAAATCGTAGTTTTTTGGAAGCTTGGCAAACCCCTTCAATGGAAGTGATTCTCGTCTACATCAATAGGACACAAACCATAGCGATAGAATTTGGAACTACATTATTGTGCCAAGTTTCAAAGAGCTAGCACAAACCGTGTTTGATTTAGAGTTCCAACTACATGTATCCATATAGGAGAAAACAGAGTGAAACCTAAACATGAAAACGGTTACTACAAAGGAACGGTTTCACCTAGAAGAACGAAATTTGGTGAGTCAAGTGCGATTGGTGTACTGATCATTACCTGCCAGATTCATCAAGATTGGGTGAAAAAATGTTTGCTCAGATTTCAGGAAATCGTAGTTTTTTGGAAGCTTGGCAACCAATTTCAATAAAAGTGATTCTCGTAGTCTCTGCTTGGGGTACTTCAATAGGAAACAAACCATAGCGATGGAACTTGGAACTACATTATTGTGCCAAGTTTCAAAGAGCTAGCACAAACCGTGTTTGATTTAGAGTTCCAACTACATGTATCCATATAGGAGAAAACAGAGTGAAACCTAAACATGAAAACGGTTACTGCAAAGGAACGGTTTAACCTAGAATAACGAAATTTGGTGAGCCAAGTGGGATTGGTGTACTGATCATTACCTGCCAGTAACATCAAGATTGGGTGAAAAAATATTTGCTGAGATTTCAGGTCATCGTAGTTTTTCGGAAGCTTGGCAACCCCTTTCAATGAAAGTGATTCTCGTCAGGCTATTCTTGGGGCTACTTCCATAGGACACAAACCATTGAGATAGAACGTGGAACTACATTATTGTGCCAAGTTTCAAAGAGCGAGCACAAACCGTGTTTGATTTACAGTTCCAACTACATGTATCCATATAGGAGAAAACAGAGTGAAACCTAAACATGAAAACGGTTACTGCAAAGGAACGGTTTCACCTAGAAGAACGAAATTTGGTGAGCCAAGTGGGATTGGTGTACTGATTATTAAATGCCAGTATCATTAAGATTGGGTGAAAAAATGTTTGCTGAGATTTCAGGAAACTCGTAGTTTTTCGGAAGCTTGGCAACCCCTTTCAATGAAAGTGATTCTCGTCAGTCTCTGCTTGGGGCTACTTCAATAGGACACAAACAATAGCGATAGAACTGGGAACTACATTATTGTGCCAAGTTTCAAAGAGCTACACAAACCGTATTTGATTTTGAGTTCCAACTACATGTATCCATATAGGAGAAAACAGAGTGAAACCTAAACATGAAAACGGTTACTGCAAAGGAACCGTTTAACCTAGAAGAACGAAATTTGGTGAGCCAAGTGGGATTTGTGTACTGATCATTACCTGCCAGTATCATCAAGATTGGGTGAAAAAATGTTTGCTGAGATTTCTGGAAATCGTACTATTTTGGAAGCCTGGCAACCCCTTTCAATGAATGTGATTCTCGTCAGTCTCTGCTGGGGCTACTTCAATAGGACACAAACCATAGCGATAGAACTTGGAACTACCTTATTGTGCCAAGTTTCAAAGAGCTAGCACAAACCGTGTTTGATTTAGAGTTCCAACTACATGTATCCATATAGGAGAAAACAGAGTGAAACCTAAACATGAAAACGGTTACTGCAAAGGAACGCTTTAACCTAGACGAACGAAATTTGTGAGTCAAGTTGGATTGGTGTACTGATCATTACCTGCCAGTATCATCAAGATTGGGTGAAAAAACCTTTGCTGAGATTTCAGGAAAATCGTAGTTTTTTTGAAGCTTGGCAACCGCTTTCAATGAAAGTGATTCTCGTCAGTCTCTGCTTGGTGCTACTTCAATAGGACACAAACAATAGCGATAGAACATTAAACTACATTATTGTGCCAAGTTTCAAAGAGCTAGCACAAACCGTGTTTGATTTAGAGTTCCAACTACATGTATCCATATAGGAGAAAACAGAGTGAAACCAAAACATGAAAACGGTTACTGCAAAGGAAAAGTTTCACCTACAAGAACGAAATTTGGTGAGCCAAGTGGGATTGGTGTACTGATCATTAAATGCCAGTATCATTAAATTGGGTGAAAAAATGTTTGCTGAGATTTCAGGAAACTCGAAGTTTTTTGGAACCTTGGCAACCCCTTTCAATGAAAGTGATTCTCGTCAGGCTGTGCTTGGGGCTACTTCAATAGGACACAAACAATAGCGATAGAATTTGGAACTACATTATTGTGCCAAGTTTCAAAGAGCTAGCACAAACCATATTTGATTTAGAGTTAAAACTACATGTATCCATATAGGAGAAAACAGAGTGAAACCTAAACATGAAAACGGTTACTGCAAAGGAACGGTTTAACCAAGAAGAACGAAATTTGGTGAGTCAAGTGCGATTGGTGTACTGATCATTACCTGCCAGATTCATCAAGATTGGGTGAAGAAATGTTTGCTCAGATTTCAGGAAATCGTAGTTTTTTGGAAGCTTGGCAACCAATTTCAATGAAAGTGATTCTCGTCAGTCTCTGCTTGGGGTACTTCAATAGGAAACAAACCATAGCGATGGAACTTGGAAGTACATTATTGTGCCAAGTTTCAAAGAGCTAGCACAAACCGTGTTTGATTTAGAGTTCCAACTACATGTATCCATATAAGAGAAAACAGAGTGAAACCTAAACATGAAAACGGTTACTGCAAAGGAACGGTTTAACCTAGAAGAACGAAATTTGGTGAGCCAAGTGGGATTGGTGTACTGATCATTACCTGCCAGTAACATCAAGATTGGGTGAAAAAATATTTGCTGAGATTTCAGGAAACTCGTAGTTTTTCGGAAGCTTGGCAACCCCTTTCAATGAAAGTGATTCTCGTCAGGCTATGCTTGGGGCTACTTCCATAGGACACAAACCATAGAGATAGAACTTGGAAATACATTATTGTGCCAAGTTTCAAAGAGCGAGCACAAACCGTGTTTGATTAGAGTTCCAACTACATGTATCCATATAGGAGAAAACAGAGTGAAACCTACACATGAAAACGGTGACTGCAAAGGAACGGTTTCACCTAGAAGAACGAAATTTGGTGAGCCAAGTGGGATTGGTGTACTGATCATTACCTGCCAGTATCATCAAGATTGGGTGAAAAAAACATTTGCTGAGATTTCATGAAACTCGTAGTTTTTTCGGAAGCTTGGCAACCCCTTTCAATGAAAGTGATTCTCGTCAGTCTCTGCTTGGGGCTACTTCAATAGGACACAAACAATAGCGATACAACTAGGAACTACATTATTGTGCCAAGTTTCAAAGAGCTACACAAACCGTATTTGATTTAGAGTTCCAACTGCATGTATCCATATAGGAGAAAAACAGAGTGAAACCTAAACATGAAAACGGTTACTGCAAAGGAACGGTTAACCTAGAAGAACGAAATTTGGTGAGCCAAGTGGGATTGGTGTACTGATCATTACCTGCCAGTAACATCAAGATTGGGTGAAAAAATGTTTGCTGAGATTTCAGGGACATCGTAGTTTTTCGGAAGCTAGGCAACCCCTTTCAATGAAAGTGATTCTCGTCAGTCTCTGCTTGGGCCTACTTCAATAGGACACAAACCATAGCGATAGAACTTGGAACTATATTATTGTGCCAAGTTTCAAAGAGCTAGCACAAACCGTGTTTGATTTAGAGTTCCAAATACATGTATCCATATAGGAGAAAACAGAGTGAAACCTAAACATGAAAACGGTTACTGCAAACGAACGTTTCACCTAGAAGAACGAAATTTGGTGAGTCAAGTGCGATTGGTGTACTGATCATTACCTGCCAGATTCATCAAGATTGGGTGAAAAAATGTTTGCTCAGATTTCAGGAAATCGTAGTTTTTGGAAGCTTGGCAACCAATTTCAATGAAAGTGATTCTCGTCAGTCTCTGCTTGGGGTACTTCAATAGGACACAAACCATAGCGATCGAACTTGGAACTACCTTATTGTGCCAAGTTTCAAAGAGCTAGCACAAACCGTGTTTGTTTTAGAGTTCAAACTACATGTATCCATATAGGAGAAAACAGAGTGAAACCTAAACATGAAAACGGTTACTGCAAAGCAACGGTTTAACCTAGAAGAACGAAATTTGGTGAGTCAAGTGCGATTGGTGTACTGATCATTACCCTGCCAGATTCATCAAGATTGGGTGAAGAAATGTTTGCTCAGATTTCAGGAAATCGTAGTTTTTGGAAGCTTGGCAACCAATTTCAATGAAAGTGATTCTCGTCAGTCTCTGCTTGGGGTACTTCAATAGGACACCAACCATAGCGATAGAACTTGGAACTACATTATTGTGCCAAGTTTCAAAGAGCTACCACAAACCGTGTTTGATTTAGAGTTCCAACTACATGTATCCATATAGGAGAAAACAGAGTGAAACCTAAACATGAAAACGGTTTCTGCAAAGGAACGGTTTCACCCTTAGAAACGAAATTTGGTGAGCCACGTGCGATTGGTGTACTGATAATTACCTGCCAGTATCATCAAGATTGGGTGAAAAAATATTTGCTGAGATTTCAGGTCATCGTAGTTTTTCGGAAGCTTGGCAACCCTTTCAATGAAAGTGATTCTCGTCAGGCTATTCTTGGGGGCTACATCCATAGGACACAAACCACTGAGATAGAACTTGGAACTACATTATTGTGCCAAGTTTCAAAGAGCGAGCACAAACCGTGTTTGATTTAGAGTTCCAAACTACATGTATCCATATAGGAGAAAACAGAGTGAAACCTAAACATGAAAACGGTTACTGCAAAGGAACGCTTTAACCTAGAAGAACGAAATTTGTGAGTCAAGTTGGATTGGTGTACTGATCATTACCTGCCAGTATCATCAAGATTGGGTGAAAAAACATTTGCTGAGATTTCAGGAAAATCGTAGTTTTTTTTGAAGCTTGGCAACCGCTTTAATGAAAGTGATTCTCGTCAGTCTCTGCTTGGGGTACTTCAATAGGAAACAAACCATAGCGATGGAACTTGGAACTACATTATTGTGCCAAGTTTTCAAAGGAGCTAGCACAAACCGTGTTTGATTTAGAGTTCCAAACTACATGTATCCATATAAGAGAAAACAGAGTGAAACCTAAACATGAAACGGTTACTGCAAAGGAACGGTTAACCTAGAAGAACGAAATTTGGTGAGCCAAGTGGGATTGGTGTACTGATCATTACCTGCCAGTAACATCAAGATTGGGTGAAAAAATATTTGCTGAGATTTCAGGTCATCGTAGTTTTTCGGAAGCTTGGCAACCCCTTTCAATGAAAGTGATTCTCGTCAGTCTCTGCTTGGGGCTACTTCAATAGGACACAAACAATAGCGATACAACTAGGAACTACATTATTGTGCCAAGTTTCAAAGAGCTACACAAACCGTATTTGATTTAGAGTTCCAACTGCATGTATCCATATAGGAGAAAAACAGAGTGAAACCTAAACATGAAAACGGTTACTGCAAAGGAACGGTTTAACCTAGAAGAACGAAATTTGGTGAGCCAAGTGGGATTGGTCTACTGATCATTACCTGCCAGTATCATCAAGATTGGGTGAAAAAATGTTTGCTGAGATTTCAGGAAATCGTAGTTTTTTGGAAGCTTGGCAACCCCTTTCAATGAAAGTGATTCTCGTCAGTCTCTGCTTGGGGCTACTTCAATAGGACACAAACCATAGCGATAGAACTTGGAACTACATTATTGTGCCAAGTTTCAAAGAGCTAGCACAAACCGTGTTTGATTTAGAGTTCCAACTACATGTATCCATATAGGAGAAAACAGAGTGAAACCTAAACATGAAAACGGTTACTGCAAAGGAACGGATTAACCTAGAAGAACGAAATTTGGTGACCCAAGTGGGATTGGTGTACGTATGATTACCTGCCAGTATCATCAAGATTGGTTGAAAAAATGTTTGCTGAGATTTCAGGAAACTCGTAGTTTTTCGGAAGCTTGGCAACCCCTTTCAGTGAAAGTGATTCTCGTCAGTCGCTGCTTGGGCCTACTACAATAGGACACAAACCAAAGCGATAGAACTTGGAACTACATTATTGTGCCAAGTTTCAAAGAGCTAGCACAAACCGTGTTTGATTTAGAGTTCCAACTACATGTATCCATATAGGAGAAAACAGAGTGAAACCTAAACATGAAAACGGTTACTGCAAAGGAACGGTTTAACCTAGAAGAACGAAATTTGGTGAGCCAAGTGGGATTGGTGTACTGATCTTTACCTGCAAATATCATCAAGATTGGGTGAAAAAAATGTTTGCTCAGATTCCAGGAAACTCGTAGTTTTTTGGAAGCTTGGCAATCCCTTTCAATGAATGTGATTCTCGTCAGTCGCTGCTTGGGCCTACTTCAATAGGACTCAAAACCATAGCGATTGAACTTGGAACTACATTATTGTGCCAAGTTCAAAGAGCTAGCACAAACCGTGTTTGATTTAGAGTTCCAACTACATGTATCCATATAGGAGAAAACAGAGTGAAACCTAAACATGAAAACGGTTACTGCAAAGGAACGGTTTAAACCTAGGAGAACGAAATTTGATGAGCCACGTGGGATTGGTGTACTGATCATTACCTGCCAGGATCATCAAGATTGGGTGAAAAAATGTTTGCTCAGATTCCAGGAAACTCGTAGTTTTTGTAAGCTTGGCAACCCCTTTCAATAAAGTGATTCTCGTCAGTCGCTGCTTGGGGCTATTTCTATTGGACACAAACCATTGCGATAGAACTTGCAACTACATTATTGTGCCAAGTTTCATAGAGGTAGCACAAACAGTGTTTGATTTAGAGTTGCAACTACATGTATCCATATAGGAGAAAAGAGGAGTGAAACCTAAACATGAAAACGGTTTCTGCAAAGGAACGGTTTCACCTAGGAAGAACGAAATTTGGTGAGCCAATTGGGATGGGTGTACTGAATATTACCTGCCAGTATCATCAAGATTGGGTGACAAAATGTTTGCTCAGATTTCAGGAAATCGTAGTTTTTTGGAAGCTTGGCCACCCCTTTCAATGAAAGTGATTCTCGTCAGTCTCTGCTTGGGGCTACTTCAATAGGACACAAACCGTAGTGATAGAACGTGGAACTACATTATTGTGCCAAGTTTCAAAGAGCTAGCACAAACCGTGTTTGATTTAGAGTTCCAACTACATGTATCCATATAGGAGAAAACAGAGTGAAACCTAAACATGAAAACGGTTACTGCAAAGGAACGGTTTAACCCACAAGAACGAAATTTGGTGAGCCACCTGGATTGGTGTACTGATCATTACCTGCAAATATCATCAAGATTGGGTGAAAAAATGTTTGCTGAGATTTCAGGAAACTCGTAGTTTTTTGGAAGCTTGGCAACCCCTTTCAATGAAAGTGATTCTTCTCAGTCTCTGCTTGGGGCTACTTCAATAGGACACAAACCATAGCGATACACCTTGCAACTACATTATTGTGCCATGTTTCAAAGTGCTAGCACAAACCGTGTTTGATTTAGAGTTCCAACTACATGTATCCATATAGGAGAAAACAGAGTGAAACCAAAACATGAAAACGGTTACTGCAAAGGAAACGGTTTAACCCTGAAGAACGAATTTAGGTGAGCCACGTGGGATTGGTGTACTGATCATTACCTGCCAGTATCATCAAGATTTGCTGAAAAAATGTTTGCTCAGATTCCAGAAAACTCGTAGTTTTTTGGAAGCTTGGCAACCCCTTTCAATGACCGTGATTCTCGTCAGTCTCTGCTTGGTTCTACTTCAATGGACACAAACCATAGCGATAGAACTTGGAACTACATTATTGTGCCAAGTTTCAAAGAGGTAGCACAAACCGTGTTTGATTTTAGAGTTCCAACTACATGTATCCATATAGGAGAAAACACAGTGAAACCTAAACATGAAAAACGGTTACTGCAAAGGAACGGTTTATCCTAGAACAACGAAATTTGGTGAGCCAAGCGGGATTGGTCCACTGATCATTACCTGCAAATATCATCAAGATTGGGTGAAAAAATGTTTGCTGAGATATCAGGAAACTCGTAGATTTTTGGAAGCTTGGCAACCCCTTTCAATGATTGTGATTCTCATCAGTCGCTGCTTGGGCTTCTTCAATAGGACACAAACCATAGCGATAGAACTTGCAACTACATTATTGTGCCAAGTTTCAAAGAGCTAGCACAAACCGTGTTTGACTTAGAGTTCCAACTACATGTATCCATATAGGAGAAAACAGAGTGAAACCTAAACATGAAAACGGTTACTGCAAAGGAACGGTTTAACCCAGAAGAACGAAATTTGGTGAGCCAAGTGGGATTGGTGTACTGATCATTACCTGCCAGTATCATCAAGATTGGTTGAAAAAATGTTTGCTCAGATTCCAGGAAACTCGTAGTTTTTTGGAAGCTTGGCAACCCTTTTCAATGAAAGTGATTCTCGTCAGTCTCTGCTTGGGGCTACTTCAATAGGACACAAACCATAGCGATAGAACTTGGAACTGTATTATTTTGCCAAGTTCCAAAGAGCTAGCACAAACCGTGTTTGATTTAGAGTTCCAAATACATGTATCCATATAGGAGAAAACAGAGTGAAACCTAAACATGAAAACGGTTACTGCAAAGGAACGGTTTCACCTAGAAGAACGAAATTTGGTGAGCCTAGTGGGATTTGTGTACTGATCATTACCTGCCAGTATCATCAAGATTGGGTGAAAAAATGTTTGCTCAGATTTCAGGAAATCGTAGTTTATTGGAAGCTTGGCAACCCCTTTCATGAATGTGATTCTCGTCAATCTCTGCTGGGGCTACTTCAAAAGGACCAAACCATAGCGATAGAACTTGGAACTACATTATTGTGCCAAGTTTCAAAGAGCTAGCAGAAACCGTGTTTGATTTAGAGTTCCAACTACATGTATCCATATAGGAGAAAACACAGTGAAACCTAAACATGAAAACGGTTACTGCAAAGGAAAGGTTTAACCTAGAAGAACGAAATTTGGTGGGCCAGTGGGATTGGTGTACTGATCATTTCCTGCCAGTATCATCAAGATTGGGTGAAAAAATGTTTGCTCAGATTCCAGAGAAACTCGTTGTTTTTTGGAAGCTTGGCAAAACCTTTCAATGAAAGTGATTCTCGTCAGTCTCTGCTTGGGGCTACTCAATTGTTCACAAACCAAAGTGATAGAACTTGGAACTACATTATTGTGCCAAGTTTCAAAGAGCTAGCAGAAACCGTGTTTGATTTAGAGTTCGAACTACATGTATCCATATAGGAGAAAACAGCGTGAAACCTAAACATGAAAACGGTTACTGCAAAGGAACGGTTTCACCTAGAAGAACGAAATTTGGTGAGCCAATTGGGATTGGTGTACAGATCATTACCTGCCAGTATCATCAAGTTTGGGTGAAAAAATGTTTGCTGAGATTTCAGGAAATCGTAGTTTTTTGGAAGCTTGGCCACACCTTTCAATGAAAGTGATTCTCGTCAGTCTCTGCTTGGGGCTACTTCAATAGGACACAAATCATAGCGATACAACTTGGAACTACATTAGTGTGCCAAGTTTTCAAAGAGCTAGCAGAAACCGTGTTTGATTTAGAGTTCCAACTACATGTATCCATACAGGAGAAAACAGAGTGAAACCTAAACATAAAAACGGTTACTGCAAAGGAACGGTTTAACCTAGAAGAACGAAATTTGGTGAGCCAAGTGGGATTGGTCTACTGATCATTACCTGCAAATATCATCAAGATTGGGTGAAAAAAATGTTTGCTGAGATTTCAGGAAACTCGTATTTTTTCGGAAGCTTGGCAATCCCTTTCAATGAAAGTGATTCTCGTCAGTCTCTGCTTGGGGCTACTTCAATAGGAAACAAACCATAGCGATGGAACTTGGAACTACATTATTGTGCCAAGTTTCAAAGAGCTAGCACAAACCGTGTTTGATTTAGAGTTCCAACATACATGTATCCATATAGGAGAAAACAGAGTGAAACCTAAATATGAAAACGGTTACTGCAAAGGAACGGATTAACCTAGAAGAACGAAATTTGGTGACCCAAGTGGGATTGTGTACGTATTATTACCTGCCAGTATCATCAAGATTGGTTGTAAAAATGTTTGCTGAGATTTCAGGAAACTCGTAGTTTTTCGGAAGCTTGGCAACCCCTTTCAATGAAAGTGATTCTCGTCAGTCGATGCTTGGGCCTACTACAATAGGACACAACCAAAGCGATAGAACTTGGAACTACATTATTGTGCCAAGTTTCAAAGAGCTAGCACAAACCGTGTTTGATTTAGAGTTCCAACTACATGTATCCATATAGGAGAAAAACAGAGTGAAACCTAAACATGAAAAACGGTTACTGCAAAAGGAACGGTTTAAACCTAGAAGAACGAAATTTTGTGAGCCAAGTGGGATTGGTGTACAGATCATTACCTGCCAGTATCATCAAGTTTGGGTGAAAAAATGTTTGCTGAGATTTCAGGAAATCGTAGTTTTTTGGAAGCTTGGCCACACCTTTCAATGAAAGTGATTCTCGTCAGTCTCTGCTTGGGGCTACTTCAATAGGACACAAACCATAGCGATAGAACTTGGAACTACATTATTGTACAAAGTTCAAAGGGCTAGCACAAACCCTGTTTGATTTAGAGTTCCAACTACATGTATCCATATAGGAGAAAACAGAGTGAAACCTAAACATGAAAACGGTTACTGCAAAGGAACGGTTTTAACCCAGAAGAACGAAATTTGGTGAGCCACGTGGGATTGGTGTACTGATCATTACCTGCCAGTATCATCAAGATTGGGTGAAATATGTTTGCTGAGATTTCTGGAAATCGTAGTTTTTTGTAAGCTTGGCAACCCCTTTCAATGAAAGTGATTCTCGTCAGTCTCTGCTTGGGGCAACTTCAACAGGACACAAACCATAGCGATAGAACTTGCCACTACATTATTGTGCCAAGTTTCAAAGAGCTAGCACAAATCGTGTTTGATTTAGAGTTCCAACTACATGTATCCATATAGGAGAAAGAGGAGTGAAACCTAACCATGAAAACGGTTACTGCAAAGGAACGGATTAACCTAGAAGAACGAAATTTGGTGAGTCAAGAGGGATTGGTGTACTGATCATTACCTGCCAGTATCATCAAGATATGGTGAAAAAATGTTTCCTGAGATTGCAGGAAATCATAGTTGTTTGGAAGCTTGGCAACCCCTTTCAATGAAAGTGATACTCCTCAGTCTCTGCTTGGGGCTACTTCAATAGGACACAAACCATAGCGATAGAACTTGGAACTACATTATTGTGCCAAGTTTCAAAGAGCTAGCACAAACCGTGTTTGATTTAGAGTTCCAACTACATGTATCCATATAGGAGAAAACAGAGTGAAACATAAACATGAAAAATGATTACTGCAAAGGAAAGGTATAACCTAGAAGAACAAAATTTGGTGAGCCAGGGTGGGATGGTCTACTCATCATTACCTGCAAATATCATCAAGATGGGTGAAAAAATATTTGCTGAGATTCCAGGAAACTCGTAGTTTTTTGGAAGCTTGGCAACCCCTTTTCAATGAAAGTGATTCTCGTCAGTCGCTGCTTGGGGCTACTTCAATAGGACACAAACCATAGCGATAGAACTTGGAACTACATTATTGTGCAAGTTTCAAAGAGCTAGCACAAACCGTGTTTGATTTAGATTTCCAACTACATGTATCCATATAGGAGAAAACAGAGTGAAAACTAACATGAAAACGGTTACTGCAAAGGAACGGTTTAACCCAGAAGAACGAAATTTGGTGAGCCAAGTGGGATTGGTGTACTGATCATTACCTGCCAGTATCATCAAGATTGGTTGAAAAAATGTTTGCTCAGATTCCAGGAAACTCGTAGATTTTGGAAGCTTGGCAACCCTTTTCAAATGAAAGTGATTCTCGTCAGTCGCTGCTTGGGGCTACTTCAATAGGACACAAACCATAGCGATAGAACTTGGAACTGTATTATTTTGCCAAGTTTCAAAGAGCTAGCACAAACCGTGTTTGATTTAGAGTTCCAAATACATGTATCCATATAGGAGAAAACAGAGTGAAACCTAAACATGGAAAACTGTTACTGCAAAGGAACGGTTTCACCTAGAAGAACGAAATTTGGTGAGCCTAGTGGGATTGGTGTACTGATCATTAAATGCCAGTATCATCAAGATTGGGTGAAAAAATATTTGCTGAGATTTCAGGAAATCGTAGTTTATTGAAGCTTGGCAACCCCTTTCAATGAATGTGATTCTCGTCAATCTCTGCTGGGGCTACTTCAATAGGACAAAACCATAGCGATAGAACTTGGAAACAACATTATTGTGCCAAGTTTCAAAGAGCTAGCACAAACCGTGTTTGATTTAGAGTTCCAACTACATGTATCCATATAGGAGAAAACAGAGTGAAAACCTAAACATGAAAACGGTTACTGCAAAGGAAACGGTTTCACCTAGAAGAACGAAATTTGGTGAGCCTAGTGGATTTGTGTACTGATCATTACCTGCCAGTATCATCAAGTTTGGGTGAAAAAATGTTTGCTGAGATTTCAGGAAATCGTAGGTTTTTGGAAGCTTGGCCACACCTTTCAATGAAAGTGATTCTCGTCAGTCTCTGCTTGGGGCTACTTCAATAGGACACAAATCATAGGCGATACAACTTGGAACTACATTAGTGTGCCAAGTTTCAAAGAGCTAGCAGAAACCGTGTTTGATTTAGAGTTCCAAATACATGTATCCATATAGGAGAAAAACAGAGTGAAGCCTAAACATGAAAACGGTTACTGCAAAGGAAACGGTTTAACCTAGAAGAACGAAATTTGGTGAGCCAAGTGGGATTGGTCTTCTGATCATTACCTGCAAATATCATCAAGATTGGGTGAAAAAATGTTTGCTGAGATTTCAGGGAAACTCGTAGTTTTTCGGAAGCTTGTCAACCCCTTTCAATGAAAGTGATTCTCGTCAGTCTCTGCTTGGGGCTACTTCAATAGGAAACAAACCATAGCGATGGAACTTGGAACTACATTATTGGGCCAAGTTTCAAAGAGCTAGCACAAACCGTGTTTGATTTAGAGTTCCAACTACATGTATCCATATAGGAGAAAACAGAGTGAAACCTAAACATGAAAACGGTTACTGCAAAGGAACGGATTAACCTAGAAGAACGAAATTTGGTGACCCAAGTGGGATTGGTGTACGTATGATTACCTGCCAGTATCATCAAGATTGGTTGAAAAAATGTTTGCTGAGATTTCAGGAAACTCGTAGTTTTTCGGAAGCTTGGCAACCCCTTTCAATGAAAGTGATTCTCGTCAGTCGCTGCTTGGGCCTACTACAATAGGACACAAACCAAAGCGATAGAACTTGGAACTACATTATTGTGCCAAGTTTCAAAGAGCTAGCACAAAACGTGTTTGATTTAGAGTTCCAACTACATGTATCCATATAGGAGAAAACAGAGTGAAACCTAAACATGAAAACGGTTACTGCAAAGGAACGGTTTAACCTAGAAGAACGAAATTTGGTGAGCCAAGTGGGATTGGTGTACTGATCATTTCCTGCCAGTATCGTCAAGATTGGTTGAAAAAATGTTTGCTGAGATTTCAGGAAATCGTACTTTTTTGGAAGCTTGGCAACCCCTTTCAATGAAAGTGATTCTCGTCAGTCTCTGCTTGGGGCTACTTCAATAGGACACAAAGCATAGCGATAGAACTTGGGACTACATTATTGTGCCAAGTTTCAAAGAGCTAGCACAAACCGTGTTTGATTTAGAGTTCCAACTGCAAGTATCCATATAGGAGAAAACAGAGTGAAACCTAAACATGAAAACGGTTTACTGCAAAAGGATCGGTTTTAACCTAGAAGAAAACGAAATTTG